>NC_140992.1:173103932-173279026 GCF_052327205.1 Somniosus microcephalus
CACTCACCCCCTCTCTCTCTCCTCCCCCCCACGCACTCACTCACACCCTCTCTCTCCTCCCCTCCCCCCCACCCTCACTCACCCCCTCTCCCACTCACTCACCCCCCTCTCTCTCCTCCCTCCCCCCCACCCACTCACTCACACCCCTCTCTCTCCTCCCTCCCCCCCCCACCCACTCACTCACCCCCTCTCTCTCCTCCCTCCCCCCACCCACTCACTCACCCCCTCTCTCTCCTCCCTCCCCCCCACCCACTCACTCACCCCCTCTCTCTCCTCCCCTCCCCCCCACCCACTCACTCACCCCCTCTCTCTCCTCCCTCCCCCCCACCCACTCACTCACTCCCCTCTCTCTCCTCCCTCCCCCCCACCCACTCACTCACCCCTCTCTCTCCTCCCTCCCCCCACCCACTCACTCACCCCCTCTCTCTCCTCCCTCCCCCCCACCCACTCACTCACCCCCCTCTCTCTCCTCCTCCCCCCACCCACTCACTCACCCCCTCTCTCTCCTCCCTCCCCCCACCCACCACTCACCCCCTCTCTCTCCTCCCTCCCCCCCCACCACTCACTCACCCCCTCTCTCTCCTCCTCCCCCCACCCACTCACTCACCCCCTCTCTCTCCTCCCTCCCCCCCACCCACTCACTCACCCCCTCTCTCTCCTCCTCCCCCCCACCCACTCACTCACCCCCTCTCTCTCCTCCCTCCCCCCACCCACTCACTCACCCCCTCTCTCTCCTCCCTCCCCCCCACACACTCACTCACCCCCTCTCTCTCCTCCCTCCCCCCCACCCACTCACTCACCCCCTCTCTCTCCTCCCTCCCCCCCACCCACTCACTCACCCCTCTCTCTCCTCCCTCCCCCCCACCCACTCACTCACCCCCTCTCTCTCCTCCCTCCCCCCCACCCACTCACTCACCCCCTCTCTCTCCTCCCTCCCCCCCACCCACTCACTCACCCCCTCTCTCTCCTCCCTCCCCCCCACCCACTCACTCACCCCCTCTCTCTCCTCCCTCCCCCCCACCCACTCACTCACCCCCTCTCTCTCCTCCCTCCCCCCCACCCACTCACCCCCCTCTCTCTCCTCCCTCCCCCCCACCCCACTCACTCACCCCCTCTCTCTCCTCCCTCCCCCCCACCCACTCACTCACCCCCTCTCTCTCCTCCCTCCCCCCCACCCACTCACTCACCCCCTCTCTCTCCTCCCTCCCCCCCACCCACTCACTCACCCCCTCTCTCTCCTCCCTCCCCCCCACCCACTCACTCACCCCTCTCTCTCCTCCTCCCCCCACCCACTCACTCACCCCCTCTCTCTCCTCCCTCCCCCCCACCCACTCACTCACCCCCTCTCTCTCCTCCCTCCCCCCCACCCACTCACTCACCACCTCTCTCTCCTCCTCCCCCCCACCCACTCACTCACCCCTCTCTCTCCTCCCTCCCCCCCACCCACTCACTCACCACCTCTCTCTCCTCCCTCCCCCCCACCCACTCACTCACCACCTCTCTCTCCTCCCTCCCCCCCACCCACTCACTCACCACCTCTCTCTCCTCCCTCCCCCCCACCCACTCACTCACCACCTCTCTCTCCTCCCTCCCCCCACCCACTCACTCACCACCTCTCTCTCCTCCCTCCCCCCACCCACTCACTCACCACCTCTCTCTCCTCCCTCCCCCCCACCCACTCACTCACCACCTCTCTCTCCTCCCTCCCCCCACCCACTCACTCACCACCTCTCTCTCCTCCCTCCCCCCCACCCACTCACTCACCACCTCTCTCTCCTCCCTCCCCCCCACCCACTCACTCACCACCTCTCTCTCCTCCCTCCCCCCCCACCCACTCACTCACCACCTCTCTCTCCTCCCTCCCCCCCACCCACTCACTCACCACCTCTCTCCTCCCTCCCCCCCACCCACTCACTCACCACCTCTCTCTCCTCCCTCCCCCCCACCCACTCACTCACCACCTCTCTCTCCTCCTCCCCCCCCACCCACTCACTCACCACCTCTCTCTCCTCCCTCCCCCCCACCCACTCACTCACCACCTCTCTCTCCTCCCTCCCCCCCACCCACTCACTCACCACCTCCTCTCTCTCCCTCCCCCCCCACCCACTCACTCACCACCTCTCTCTCCTCCCTCCCCCCACCCACTCACTCACCACCTCTCTCTCCTCCCTCCCCCCCACCCACTCACTCACCACCTCTCTCTCCTCCCTCCCCCCCACCCACTCACTCACCACCTCTCTCTCTCCTCCCCCCCCACACCACCACTCACCACCTCTCTCTCCTCCCTCCCCCCCACCCACTCACTCACCACCTCTCTCTCCTCCCTCCCCCCACCCACTCACTCACCACCTCTCTCTCCTCCCTCCCCCCACCCACTCACTCACACCTCTCTCTCCTCCCTCCCCCCACCCACTCACCCACCTCTCTCTCCTCCCTCCCCCCCACCCACTCACTCACCACCTCTCTCTCCTCCCTCCCCCCCACCCACTCACTCACCACCTCTCTCTCCTCCCTCCCCCCACCCACTCACTCACCACCTCTCTCTCCTCCCTCCCCCCACCCACTCACTCACCACCTCTCTCCTCCCTCCCCCCACCCACTCTCTCACCACCTCTCTCTCCTCCCTCCCCCCACCCACTCACTCACCACCTCTCTCTCCTCCCTCCCCCCCACCCACTCACTCACCACCTCTCTCTCCTCCTCCCCCCCACCCACTCACTCACACCTCTCTCTCCTCCCTCCCCACCTCTCTCTCCTCCCTCCCCCCCACCCACTCACTCACCACCTCCTCTCTCCTCCCTCCCCCCACCCACTCACTCACCACCTCTCTCTCCTCCCTCCCCACCTCTCTCTCCTCCTCCCACCTCTCTCTCCTCCCTCCCCCCCACCCACTCACTCACTCCCCCCACCCACTCACTCACCACCTCTCTCTCCTCCCTCCCCCCCACCCACTCACTCACCACCTCTCTCTCCTCCCTCCCCCCCACCCACTCACTCACCACCTCTCTCTCCTCCCTCCCCACCTCTCTCTCCTCCCTCCCCCCCACCCACTCACCACCAGCTCTCTCTCCTCCCCTCCCCCCCCACCCACTCACCACCAGCTCTCTCTCCTCCCTCCCCCCCCACCCACTCACCACCAGCTCTCTCTCCTCCCTCCCCCCCCACCCACTCACCACCAGCTCTCTCCTCCCTCCCCCCCACCCACCACCAGCTCTCTCCTCCCTCCCCCCACCCACACCAGCTCTCTCCTCCCTCTCCCCCCACCACCAGCTCTCTCCTCCCTCCCCCCCACCCACCACCAGCTCTCTCCTCCCTCCCCCCACACCACCACCAGCTCTCTCCTCCCTCCCCCCCCACCACCAGCTCTCTCCTCCCTCCCCCCCACCCACCACCAGCTCTCTCCTCCCTCCCCCCCACCCACCACCAGCTCTCTCCTCCCTCCCCCCCCACCCACCACCAGCTCTCTCCTCCCTCCCCCCCACCCACCACCAGCTCTCTCCTCCCTCCCCCCCACCCACCACCAGCTCTCTCCTCCCTCCCCCCACCCACCACCAGCTCTCTCCTCCCTCCCCCCCACCCACCACCAGCTCTCTCTCCTCCTTCCCCCCCCCAACACCAGCCTCTCTCTCCTCCCTCCCTCCCCCCCCACCAACACCAGCTCACTCTTTCTCCTCCCCTCTCCCAACACCAGTCAACCCCCCCCCCATTTACCCCAACGAAGCTGAAAGGTAAATGCCAGCGATGAGCCATTCAACTGAACGGCGCTCTCCTCAGGTGCCGGCTGAGCTCCGTTCAGTGTCACATGACACAGGCAGGCGCTTTCACGTGACTGAAGCTGACGCGGACATCCAGCGGGGCGTGCTGGGAGTTGTAGTCTGTTCTGCTGCTCCTCCACGCATGTGCAGAGCGGCCCTGCGAGGACCCAGGGCCTGGATACTGGCTCACCGCATCGGTGCTGAAAATCGGTTGAAAACCTTACCACCCTCAGGAATGAGGGCCTCTTGCAAACAATGGCTTTCACTCTTAAGATCAGGCTGTGGTGCTGAGAGTGTCATGTATTTGTCCACTTCCCTTTTAAAAAGCTATTCTAGCTGAAGGGTATAGCTAACACTGAGGAAGAAAGCAACATAACTGGTCGGTTAAGTGGCAAATGACTTTAACATAAATAATTGTGAGGTGACACACTTTGGTAGGAAAAGTAGAAACATCACCTACACCTTAGACAATAAAAACTGAATGGGTAGAAGAGCAAAGGGATACAGGTGAACAAATCATTAAAAGCAGCATCACAGGTCAGCAAAGCAATTAAAAATGCTAACAAAGCACTGGGATTTATTTCTAGGGCTATAGAATTCAATAGTAGTAAATTTATGTTAAACTACAAGCCAAATGTATGTTGAATGCTTAAATGTCTTAATCCAAATGTACACTCTCGGAGCCGCAAGCCTACATTTCGTTGTACTGCACTTGTGCACTAACAATGACAATAAAAGTTGATTTGATTTTTTTGATTTGATTTGATTATAGAACCCTGGTCAGGCCACACTTAGAGTACTGTGCACAATTCTGGTCTCCATACTATAAAAAGGACATAGAATCACTGGAGAAAATGCAAAAAAAAGTTACAAGGATGGTACCAGAACTATTGGGAAAGATTACAGTACACAGGATATACAGCCCAAGCAGTCCATGCTCCACTCGAGCCTCTCCCGTCTTTCCTCATCTAAATCAGCATAATCAGAACGATACAACGAGAGCCATCAAGTTACCATCGTTGAGCACACAATCGGCATGCTCAAGCAACGGTTCAGCTGTCTGGACCACTCTGGAGGAACCCTGCAGTACTCGCCTGAGCGAGTCTCCCACTTCGTTGTTGTGTGCTGCATGCTGCATAACCTGGCAATCCTCAGGACCCAGCCAATGCCAGCAGACATTGGAGCACCAGCAGAGGCGGAGGAGGAGGAGGAGGAGGAGCAGCAGCACCAAGTCGGGAGGGAGGCACAAAGTGCAAGGGCCGTCCGTCAAAGGCTTATAGCAAGTCGCTTCTAGGCCCCCTCTGAGGGAATGGCTTCTGCCATTCAAAGAACCTGAATGGAACCATGCCGCAACCCCTAAGCCAGTCAAGGCAACAATGAGTGCAAAGAGTAAACATGCACATTTTGAATAAAGACACTTCTTTATTTACCAAACTGTGTATCCTTCCCGCATGACAAAGTAATAGAAAGAAACACAAAAAAAAACTCAATCACATAACTGGCTGTCACAACCTGGGGACAATGTCCAAAACAGTAACAAAAATATGACCACGATCCTCGGCCTTCAATAAAACAATGAACAACATTTTGCCACACCTCCTACTTTTTGCCCTTCGAGAGTGATCTGCTTCCCTTGTGAAATTGCCCCCTTCCCACCCTGCAGCTCCTTCGTACTGGGACCCCAGTGGCTGCAGCAAGGCTGGGGGAAGGCTGCCGAGTGTCAGAAACTGAGACTGCAGATGCCCTTGAGGGACGGCCTGGACCAGCTCTGGGCCTGGAGGGCCCGGCTGCTGACTGCTCCAACTCTGCATGTCCTACAGGTGGTGGCAACTGCAGTGGAGAAGTGACAGTGCTGGCAGCAGGAATGCTGTCATCCTGAGAGAGGACAGCAACTCCCTGCTCGACCGACACACTGGCACTCCCACGGGGCAGCACTTCAGCATGCGGAGCAATCTGCTGGAGCACAGATTGTTGACCTGCTGCGGCACGGTGAGAGTCCCGGGGAAATCTGCCCGATCCAGCGAGGGTGGCAGCAGTCAGTGCTCGCGTGGCCTCAATCTGCGTCTGCAATGAGACCACCCACTGACTGCATTGCAGCACTTAGCATTTGCGTGGCAGACGCCTGTGCTGCACCGAAGTCCTGGACACTCCTTGCCAGTGACTCAATGGATTCGGGCATCCTTGCCACTGCAGCCATGAGCTCAGTGTGCCTTTGCTCCGCCTGGGCGCTCATTTCAGTGAGGAGCCGCACCTCATCTGCGCTTACTGCAGCAGGACTCGAGGCCATACTCTCCCTCTGGGGAGAAGGCCCCCGAGCTTCCCTACCCCCCCCCGCGTTGCTGCAGCCCGCTGGGTCCTGGAGCTTCACCCTCCTCAGACCCTTCCTCCCTGCTCCCCTCCAGGGAAGGCGTGTCCCCAGTATGGCCATGGGCTGCCTTGGCAGAGGGTTGCGCTGATGGTCCGGCTTCCTCTTCGTCCTCGCCTTCAGATTCACTCCCAGTGGCAGCTTGAGGGCCCGCCTCCTCACCTGGTGAATCAGCATCTGAAAGCAGGGAGGTACAAGAGTGGCTTTAGCGTGAGGACAGGGTGGCAGCAAGGGAGGCATGAGCGCAGCGATGTACTGATTTGGATCGAAAGTGTCAAAGGTTGCTGTTGTGAGGAACAAGTGGAAGGAGAGAAGTCAAAAAGGTGATGACCTTACCATTGCTGGCCAGAACGGGGTCGGCGTCTCCAGTGGCGACGGGGCCAAGCATCCGGCTTGCCACAATCCGGTGGACTCGCTGCTCCAGATCGGTCAGGGCTTGAAGGTGAAGCCAGCCTCCCCCCGGTCCGTTGCTGCTGTCTCCTATTATGCGCCAGCTTGCCCTGCAAGAAAAAGGACAGGGTCTGAGTAAAGATGCAGCCATGCTCTTTGCTGAAATGCCTCCCATGGTTGATTAGCCCTTACTGTGTGCAGCCATGCTCTTTGCTGAAATGCTTCCCATGGTCGATTAGCCCTTACTGTGTGCAGCCATGCTCTTTGCTGAAATGCCTCCCATGGTCGAATAGCCCTTACTGTATGCAAAGTGCTGAATGTGCGTGTGAGTTTCCTGAAAGGGCCATAGGTGTTGGAGGAGTGCTGGGCATTGGGGCTTTCAAGACCCTTTGGCCATAAAGCGAGGTCGAGATGGAGGGATGAAGAGGTTTCTGAAAAAGGCACTCACCCTGACGACCCAAGTGAGGTCGTTGAACTTCTTCCTGCATTGCACAGGGGTTCTAGGCACCATGCTGCTGGAGGTCACTCTGTGAGCCACCTCCCTCCAAGCTTTTCAGTACTCGCTGGGCAGAGGCCTCCTGCCACTCTCCGGGTACAGGAGAGATCGCCTGCGCTCCACCGCGCCAACCAGAGCCTCCAAGGCTCCCTCGCTGAAACGCTGCGCTCGCTCCCTGGCCCTCTCCATGGTCCTTGGCTTCAGGATTTGGCAACAGGTCTGTCCAGGCCGAGATTCAGGGCTCCGATGTGCAGGGTGCGGCTGCAAATCAAGATCGACCCTCCCCTTTAAGAGCTGGCCGGCGCCAGCGTGTCTGTGCAATCGCTAACTGACAGCACCTGCGCTGCACCCGCCCTCTGAGGTAGCGTCTCGCTCCTCCAGCTTAGCGTCTTAAGAGAGTCGTGCAGCACCTGATTTAGCGCTGCAATCACCTCCAGGGGCGAAAGAGACCAATTTAGCAGTAGGTGGCGATAATTTGCGCTGGGCGCTAAACTTTGCGCCCGGCTGATAATTGCGCCCCAAATGGGGCGATACCGAATTTCTCCCCCTATGTATCCAAACCCCTAGAACTTTTTTCTGTTCTATCAACAACAACTTGCATTTATATAGCACCTTTAACATAGTGAAACATCCAAGGCACTTTGCCAGAGTGTAATCAAACAGAATTTGACACTGACTCACATAAGGAGATATTAGGACAGGTGACCAAAAGCTTCTTCAAAGAGGTAGGTTTTAAGGAGGAGAGAGAGGTAGAGAGGCGGAGAGGTTTAGGGAAGGATTTCCAGAGCTTAGGGCCCAGGCAGCTGAAGGCACGGCCACCAATGGTGGAGCGATTAAAATCGGGGATGCGCAATAAGCCAGAATTGGAGGAGCGCAGAGATCTCAGAGGGTTGTAGGGCTGGAGGAGATTACAGAGATAGGGAGGGGGCGAGGCCATGGAGGGATTTGAAAACAAGGATGAGAATTTTCAAATGGAGGCACTGCCAGACCGGGAGCCGATGTAGGTCAGCGAGCACAGGTGATGGGTGAACGGGACTGGGTGCGAGTTAGGATACGGACAGCAGAGTTTTGGATGAGCTCAAGTTTACGTAGGGTAGAAGATGGGAGGCTGGCCAGGATAGCATTGGAATAGTTAAGTCCAGAGGTAACATAGGCATAGGTGAGTATTTCAGCAGCAGATGAGCTGAGGTGGGGCAGAGTCGGGCAATGTTACGAAGGTGGAAGTAGAAGGTCTTGGTGATGGAGCGGATAAGTGGTAAGAAACTCATGCGAGTTCAGGGCTAAGGCAGGGGGGAACCTTAGTGGAAATATTGCACAGTGGGCTAGGGGAAGGGAAGGAAGCGGCAGAGGCAGCTGAACGGATGGTTTCAATCTATGTGACAAAGAAGTCCATGAGCTCCTCGCACTTAATGTTGGAGGTGAGGGTGGAGGAGGCAGGGGAGAGGGGCTTAAGAAGACGGTTTGCAGTGTAGAAGAGTAACCAGGGGTTATCTTTGCATTCAAGGATGATCCTGGAATAGTGAGCTGTTTTAGCAAAAGATTGTAGGACCCGATAATGCTTTATGTGGTCCAGCCAGATCTGACGGTGAATGCCTTAACCAGTTGTCTGCCATAAATGTTTAAGTCTGTGTCCCTTGGACTTAAGGGAGCGGAGATGGGGGGCCGTATCAGGGATAACAGCCAGGAAGAGTGAGAGTAATGGTTTTAATGGGGACTAGGGCATCAAAGGTGGTGGTGAGGGTGTGGTTGAGCAGATCGGTAGCTGCTAAAATGTTGTGGTGAATGGAGGGCCAAAATCTGGACAGTTGGGAATTTGAAAGTGCAGTTGTAAGTGAGTTGGGGGAGAGTTTTTTCCAGGGGTGGATACAGAAGGAAGTGGGATTGGTAGGGGGAAGGGGAATGTGGGTGGAGAGGAATACAAGGAAGTGATGAGAAATGGCCTTATCTGTGATTGACACGATGGGAGAAGAGAGGCCCCGTGAGATGACAAGGTCTAAGGGGTGGCCGTGATTATGGGTAGGGGAGTTTATATGGAGGGAGAGATTAAGGGAGGGTAGGAGGGCAGTGAACTCAGAGAAGAGAGAAAGCACGATGAATTGAGATGGAGGATTGAAATCACTGAGGATGAAAAGTTGCTCGGTGCAGAGTCAGAGGGAGGAAAACAGTGAAGATATCTCGGTGAGAAACTTGAGCGGTTGAGAACAATGATTTTAAATGAGAGGTGAGAGGGTGGAACAAAGTGAGATGCTCAAAGGAGGAAAAGATGCCAGAGGAATAGGGGGACAGACCAAGGTGTGATTTGGTGATAAGAGCCACACCACCACCATGGCAGTTTGGGCGGGGCAAGTGGTGGAAGGTATAGCCAGGCGGAAAGGCTTCATTAGGGGGGAAAGTATCATCACCCCTCAGCCAGGTGTCCGTCAAGGCCATGGTATCAATGCAATCATCCACTATAAGGTCATGGATGTCAAGGACCTTATTCACAAATGAACGTACATTCTGGAGGGAGATGCGGAGAGGGGCGGTGATAGCTGAACTGCTGGCAGAGTTCACAGGGTTAGCATTGGGAGGGGTGAGTGGGACAGGAAGGAGGTTGGAAGGATTAGGCCCCAGCGGGCGCGCTGGGCGGGAAGTTCGGCAAGAGTGTAGGATGGGCCAGTTGGGGTTTCTGCTCGTAACGAGGCAGCAATGAGTGCCTCGATGGGCCCTTTGGAGGATGCCAAGAGAGGCACGAAGGGAAGCTTTCAGCTTATCTAAGAGGAAGTCAAGCTTGGGACAGCAGCAGGAGAGTACGACGGATGAGGAGTACTGAAGTGTTGGGGCAGTGATTTGGGGGAGCAGAGTACCCAAGAGGGGAGAAATGAAAGGAGGCATGATGACAGGAAAGGGGGGGCCTAGGAGGGGTAAAGAAAAAAGAAGAAAAAAAGGGGATATAGAAGTGATGGGCTCAGGTTCGAAGCGGCAACCAAAATGCGGATCCGAATGGACACACAGGGCTAAAAATTCAGTGGCGCCCCCTCGCCTGGGCGCCGGAAGACCCGCCCCGGAAGGAGCCGCGAGCGCCAGCCCGATATTCAGTTTCAGCACCCCAAACAGAAGCGGGACGCTGCTCGAGGCGCCCCGCATCCGTCTTGGGGCGCAGCAACTGAATATCACAGCACTACGTGGCGCTGCGGTACTGCAGGCCTTCTTCCCCCTCTTAAAGGGGAGGGGCCTGCTGCAGCACGATCGGAGATCGCGAGTGCCGGCAAAAGAGCCCGGCACCGAGGAGAAGTGCCGGGCTCTTGGGACACAGCCGGCACTACCCGGGGGGGGGGGGGGGGCGGTGCTCAGGAGGCCGGGGACGGCAGCGCGGAGAGGTGCTGGCAGGCGGCCAACAACAAAAATGGCCACCCCGCACCTCTCCTTTAATTTGCGCCTCTACCGCCACAAGTAGGCCCCCCTGAACCGGTTGCAAATTGCGACCGGCGCTACGGGGGGGGGGGGGGCGCGACCAAATATCGCGTTCGGGGCGGTAGCGGGGCGCTGCGCACACTGATGACGTCATCGGTGGCGGCGCAGTGCTACAGGCTAACGCCGCCATTAGCGCCCCGCTAAATTTTGCGGGAGGCGTGGCCATTGGCGCTAAAACCACTAAGTGCCCTCTTTGGGCGCTAACTGGTGGCGCAGCCCACCGAATTTCTAGGCCACAGAAACTTAAGTTACATAGGCCTGGTAACATAGCAAGTTTAGGATAGATATGTCTTGGTAATAAACGGGGAATAGAGAGGAGCCAGTAGGAGGGAGTCCAGAGTTAAAGTCAGCAGTCCCGTGGTGGGATAAAGTTGACAAAGATAGGCCGGAGTTAGCTTGCAGTATCAACGAACTGATGTCCAGGTTTGGAGACAGGTGTGGAGAGCAAGTGACTCCAGGAGCCTAGGCAGCAGAAGGCACGGGCACTAATGGTAGAGCGATGAATATCCTTTTGCAGTTTTACTCTCCTTACTTTCCTTATTTATCCTTCCTCAATGTATCATCTCACATTTCTTTGCCTCAAATTTCACCTGATATCTGCCCAATCTAACTTGCCTCTGTTCTCCTGAGTCCTCTTCAGTTAACTGTGCTCACTATCTTTGTGTTGTCTGTAAAGTTTGATATGGTACCCCCCTATACCCAGGTGCAGATCATCATGGGTATATGTTGAAAAGAGCAATGGTCCCAATGCTGACCTCTGTTATATCTCGAGAGATTTATCAGTGAGCCATCTAGAGTAGAAAAATCTTTGGATCTGGCTGCCAAGGATGATGTGACATTTGGCTGGTCTGCATCAATTGCAGAATCCTTTAATCTTGGGCCACCGACAGGTCAGAGGTCTGTCAAGTTACAGACCTTCCAAATCTCCATTGTCCCACAGAAAGCATTGTAAATGAGTTATATTTAAGTGTCGTGGTTTAAATTAAAATGGGTTCAAACTGGATTTAAAACTAACAGTTAATTCATTATCTCATTTCAGACTTCCACCAAGTCCCGTTCACTATGCTCGCTGACCTACATTGGCTCCCGGTTAAGCAGCGCCTCGATTTCAAAATTCTCAACCTTGTTTTCAAATCCCTCCATGGCCTCACCCCTCCCTATCTCTGTAATCTCCTTCAGCCCCAGAACCCCCCCCGGAGATATCTGCGCTCCTCTAATTCTGCCCTCGAGCATCCCTGATTATAATCGCTCAACCTTTGGTGGTCGTGCCTTGTTGCCTAGGCCCTAAGCTCTGGAATTCCCTGCCTAAACCTCTCCGCCTCACTACCTCTCTTTTCTCCTTTAAGACGCTCCTTAAAACCTACCTCTTTGACTAAGCTTTTGGTCACCTGCCCTAATTTCTCCTTATGTGGATTGGTGTCAAATTTTTTGTCTTAAAATACTCCTGTGCAGCGCCTTGGGACGTTTTACTACGTTAAAGGTGCTATATAAATACAAGTTGTAGTTCCTATAAATATTCACACCTATTATTGTTGGGATAACCCTATTAATTCAGTTTGCGGTGTCTGCTGGGAATCCACTTGGGGTGAGGGGGGCGGGTGGTGGAGGGAGTGTAGCCAGTTTTAGCAACAGGCGTACTGGTGAATCATTGAATGGGAAGAAGTCAGAAGGACTTGGCCCCATTTCCTGTGGTCAGAAGTAAAATAAAACAAAATCTACATTCAAGGTCACTTGAGATGGTCGTCTAAGAGAAAGGCAAGTAGTTTATTGTAAAACGAGTGCTGATCAAGACTTCAAGGGAACTAAAAACAGGGAGAGATGTAAAACAAGCTGCTGATTCACTATTACCCGATTTACACTATCGCACAAAGTCAAAATCACCTCCGCTGCCAGTAATATAAAACAGTTTAACAAGTTGTACCCGGTCTTATCTCACTAAAGTGTTATCAATCTGCCTCCTGAAATATTGGAGAAGCAAATGAGGGCATGTGCAAAAGACACAATATCCAGTTCAGATCACAAAACAGCACTATCGTTAGATATAGGGCAGTATGGGGCACACTCCTGAACGTAAGACTTTGAGACCACTTATGAGGGTGACCAGCATTGCTGAAACCAAGGGAATATCTAAGGCAGACCTCCAATAACAATTGCGAGGAGCTCATGGACTTCTTCATCTCTAAAACTATCCGATCAGCTGCCTCTGCCACTTCCCTTCCTTCCACCAAGCCAAACTTCCTCCAAGGTTTCCCCCATCCTAGCCCTGAACTCGCATCTTTCTCCAGTTTTTCTCCAATCTTCCCTCATGCCCTCTCCACGATCATCTTGTCCATGAGACCCATATCCTGCTCTCTCGACTCTATTTCCACTAAAATGCTGACCACCCAACTTCCTTTTCTGGCTCCCATGTTAGCGGATATGTTACCAGTTCTCTTCCCTCAGGTACTGTCCCCCTCGCCTTCAAATCTACCGTCATCACCCCTCTCCTCAAAAAAAACCAACCCTGACTCCTCCATCCTTGCAAACTACTGCCCAATCTCCAACCTCCCTTTCCTCTCCAAAGTCCTTGATCGTGTTGTTGCCTCCCAAATCGGTGCCCATCGTTCCTGGAACTCCATGTTTGAATCCCTCCAATCAGGTTTCCGCTCCTGTCACAGTACTGAAACAGCTCTCATCAAAGTCACAAATAACATCCTATGTGGCTGTGACAAAAGTAAACTATCCCTCCTCATCCTGTCTGCAGCCTTGGACATGGTTGACCACTCCAATGCCTCTCCACCGTTGTCCAGCTGGGTGGGACTGCATTCGCCTAGTTCCATTCTTATCTATCTAATCGTAGCCAGAGAATTACCTGCAATGGGTTCTCTTCCCGCTCCTGCATCGTTACCTCTGGTGTCCCCCAAGAATCTATCCTTGGCCCCCTCCTATTTCTCATCTACATGCTGCCCCTTGGCGACATCATCCGAAAAAACAGCATCAGTTTCCACATGTACACGGACGACACCCAGCTCTACCTCACCACCACTTCTCTTGAACCCTCTACTTAAATTGTCAGACTGCTCATCAGCCATCCAGTACTGGATGAAGAGATTTTATCCAACTGAATATTGGGAAGACCAAAGCCATTGTCTTCAGTCCCGCCACAAACTCCGTTCCCTAGCTACAGACGCCATCCCTCTCCCTAGCATCTGTCTGAGGCTGAGCCACACTGTTCGCAACCTTGGTGTTATATTTCACCCTGAAATGAGCTTCCGACCACATATCCACGCCATAACCAAGACCACCTATTTCCACCTCCGTAACATCGCCCGTCTCCGCCCCTGCCTCAGCAAATCTGCTGCTGAAACCCTCATCCATGCCGTTGTTACCTCTAGACTTAACTATTCCAATGCACTCCTTGCTGGCCTCCCACATTCTACCCATCGTAAACTTGAGGTCATCCAAAACTTTGCTGCCCATGTCCTAACTCGCACCAAGTCCCGTTTACCCATCACGCCTGTGCTCGCTGACCTACATTGGCTCCCGATTAAGCAGTGCCTCGATTTTAAAATTTTCATCCTTGTTTTCAAATCTTTCCATGGCCTCGCCCCTTCCTACCTCTGTAATCTCCTCCAGCCCCACAACCGCACCCCCCCCCCCCCCACCGCCGAGATATCTGCGCTCCTCCAATTCTGGCCTCTTGAGCTTCCCTGATTTTAATCGCTCAACCATTGGCGGCCATGCATTCAGCTGCCTAGGCCCTAAGCTCTGGAATTCCCTACCTAAACCTCTCTGTCTCTCTTTCCTCCTTCAAGAGGCTCCTTAAAACCTACCTCTTTGACCAAGCTTTTGATCATCTGCCCTAAATTCTCCTTATTTGGCTCAGTGTCAAATTTTGTTCTCTAACCCTCCTGTGAACATTATACTTTTATGGTGTTATTGAAATTTGTAACACCTTGTTTTTCACTTTCCTTTTTGCTATTTTGGATGAGATTAACAAAGGACTAGACGAGGCTTCAATCAAATACATCGCATCACAGATGCCTGGTCCAAACTAAAAATGTTACTACTGAAAAAAACTAGTTCATTGTTTGTATTTAGCACTATTCATTTCTATTTAATGTTGAATAAATCTGACTAGTAGGTCATAGTCTAAGCCTCAGTCTGATGGTGTTTTCTTCCTCCTCCCAAAGCCAGGGAAATCAATAAGGGCAGGTTGTACATCTTGTAAACTAGATTACAGCGAGAGATTCTCTGTGAACCCTGGACTCACTTTACCTCGATATTAGGCAGGTAAAAGCAAATTCTGAAATATAGAAGAGGCTCACTTATGGGAGTGGTCTGTGCTGAACCCAAGGGAAATATCTAGTGTACAAACATAACACCCTGCAGGAAAAGATCACATACCTTATGGTTTCACTCAGACACCAAACTTTTAAGAGGGGTTGGGTCAAAGGCATCCATAATGGCTTGGTGGGTAACTGCACCAGTGTGGTACCAAATTATACAGGCCAGGATGCTCTGTGCCAAGTCAGCTGATCTCAGCTGGACTGGCACACACAAAAAAAGGCAGTATCACTCCAATTGCTAATTAAATGACTTGTATTTACATAGCACCTTTCATGTCCTCAGGAAGTCCCAGAGCGCTTTACGACCACTTTGAAGTGTAGTCACTGTTGATATAGGAATCAACATAGGCAATGTAGGTAACGTGGCAGCCAAATTGCACACAGCAAGGTCCCACAACCAGCAATGTGATAATGACCAGATAATCTGTTGTAGTGATGTTGGTTGAGGGATAAATTTGGCCAGGACACTAGGGCGAACTTCCCTGCTCTTCAAATAGGGGAGGGCAGACGGGGCCTCAGTTTAACATCTCATCCGAAAGACAGCACACCTCTGACAGCACTGGAGTGTCAGACTGGATTATGTACTTCTCTGGAATGGGATTTGAAACCACAACCTTCTGACTCAGAGGCGAGACTGAGCTATGGCTGACCCCTGACATAAGAACATAAGTAGGAGCAGGAGTAGGCCATACCGCCCCTCGGGCCTGCTCCGCCATTCAATAGGATCATGGCTGATCCAAACCTAGACTCATGTCCACTTCCCTGCCCGCTCCCCGTAACCCCTAATTCCCTTATCAGCTAGGAAACTGTCTATCTCCGTTTTAAATTTATTTAATGTCTCAGCTTCCACAGCTCTCTGAGGTAGCAAATTCCATAGATTTACTACCCTCTGAGTGAAGAAGTTTCTCATCTCAGTTTTGAAATGGCAGCCCCTTATTCTAAGATTATGCCCCCTAGTTCTAGTCTCACCCATCAGTGGAAACATCCTCCCCACATCCACCCGATCAAGCCCCTTCACAATCTTATGTTTCGATAAGATCGCCTCTCATTCTTCTGAATTCCAATGAGTAGAGGCCCAACCTACTCAACCTTTCCTCATAAGTCAACCCCCTCATCTCCGGAATCAACCGAGTGAACCTTCTCTGAACTGCCTCGAGAGCAAGTATATCTTTTCTTAAATATGGAAACCAAAACTGTACGCAGTACTGTACGTGACCTTTGCTATAAAGTGTGCATGCATTAACATCAGGTGGACATAACTAGACTCTGGTAGAATAACCTTCTGACTCTTACTGTCCAGATACATACATGATAGTTGAGCACTTAAATGATGTTGCAATTCAATTTCCAGCTACCTGAACTGACTGCTCAATCTAATAGATCCCACTGACCTCTACGGGCTGGGAGAAATGGCTCAATGTGGAATGGAGAGTCTGACTGAAAGTCATTTTTCCTTGTATACTTTAGATTGAATGGGGCCTGTCCTCAACTCAGTATTGATTCCTCCTTTTCAGTTTTGTAGGATGCGGTGAAAGAGAATGCTTTAAAGAGTGTGTAATGTCCTGACTTCTACCTCCATCGTTGCACACAATATTTAATCATTAGCAGCAGGAAGTAGTCACAAGTAAAATGGATTATACAGAACGCAAGAAACGCATGGAAGTACAATTGTGAATTTAAGTAGCCATTTTATTGAACTGTTGATTACAGGTTTGTAAGACCCTAGATAATAATTTATCAACCAGCAGCAAACCTAAGCTTGCCACCACAGCCTCGTAACATCTAGCTGGAACAGCTCTTTAAACTTCTAGTACTGTCCCTGACTGTGCTGCCTCTTGGCAAACCTGGGGTCAAACGTTAAAAAAAGTGCAATGGTGAACACAACACTTAAGCCAATTGTAATCCCCCACCCCCTAAAATACAATCAATGGATGACTGAAGTAACCTGTTCTACCATGATACGAGTCTGTTGGTGAGGGGCAATTCCAGACGACAACCCACACAGTATGATCACAAGGATTTCCAGGCCAGTCGTAATGACTGGTCAGAAGGAGAAATGTTCAATCATTTCCCGTAGACAGAGATCAATTTAAGAACAAATGCAAAGCCAAGCGTCCAGCCTCAGGAGTATACTGGACTTAAAGCATGCGACCTTTGCATCTACTTAGCATGGGACTCACTGCTTACAGCATCTGGACTTTCCACCAATAAAGCACACCGGAGTGAAGTAAGCTGCAGGAAGGCAGTACTCACTGCTGTCAGCATCTAAACTTGTAAGGCGCAGTCTATGCAGCTTCTAGCAACGCGCAGAATGCGGGTATAACGACAGAATTAGTGCAGGTCATATTCAACAAACAGTTGACTGATTCTCTCTGGGGGTTTTAAAATATGATGGATAAAAACAGGGATAGTAGTCTGGAAATTCCCCAGAGTGCAGGGGCTCGGTGTAGAAAAGTAGCACGGGCAACCTTTTAACCATTTCAGCTGTACAAACCCATGCCTTCAAGAAAGCGCAAGAAGCCGATACTTTAGTCAGCCAGTTAATTTACAAAGTAGACTTTAGACACAGTATGAAAAATCTCATTTTATAGGTTGCAGAGGGAATTTTGAGCTGCAGTTACTGAGAGAGTCAATACCCCAGTGGGCCAGCCTGATGTGCTCCAATAACTTAAAACCCCAAACGTTGGAAGGTTTTTCCCCCATCCTCAGACTGGACAGTTCTACAATTAACATCCACCACATAGTAACAGGCTACAGTATCTCACTGCCACCCTCTGTACAAATACTCCAGTTTCTGGCTGTGGTTGAAAGCCGAGTTTCTCTCCCCCCAGTCTTCCCCCTTTCTCAGGCTGTTTATTTGGAGACCTTGTGGATGCCATGTGCAAGGTACCCCACATTGGCAGAGGTGACTCCGGCGACAGAGATTCGGCCATCCTTAGTCATGTAAATGGAGAATTCCTTCGTCAGACGCTCCACCTGCAGGTAAGATACGAGAGACAACTGAGTTCCATTGACCCATGTCACGGAGTAGTGGAAAATAAACACAGAATTATAAGTACATTTCTACAAAATGAATTCAGTCCTGGTGGCAAACAGTTAAATGCTACATACCACGGACGTACGATTTGGGTTTGCCCATAGTGAGAGTCAAACTCCCCTCATGCCTTCTTGCAACTAAATAGAGAGCACTCTGCAAACACAGCACCCTGACCCAATCTCTGGAAACGCAGCAAATAGGACCACAGGAACATAGGAATAGGAGTCGACCATTCAGCCCCTCGAACCTGTTCCATCCCTCAGTTAGATCATGGCTGATCTGTATCTCAACTCCATTTACCCACCTTGCTTCCATATCCCTTGATACCTTTACCCAACAAATATCTATCGATCTCAGTCTTGAAAATTTCAACTGACCATAACCTTTTGGGGAGCACGTTCCTTGTTTCCACTACCCTTTGTGTGGATAAAGTGCTTCCTGATTTCACCCCCAAAATGATCTAGCTCTAATTTTAAGATTTTTCTGGATTCTCCCACCAGAGGACATAGTTTCTCTGTAGCTACCCTAGCCAATCCTTTTATCATTTTAAATTCATTAATTAGATCACCCCTCAACATTCTAAATTCAAGAACTGAGCTTGGGATAAATTCTGCAAACACTGGAAAAGTGCTCCTGCGATCTGGGAGAATTAAGGAGGGAGTTCCTCGAGTTTGCAACTGGTCCTGGGATCAGAGAGGAGCAGTAATGTGGTCTAGGGGTTTGTGAGCATTAAGAAGGGGCATGGATTCTGGAAGTGGGGAAGGGGGTGGAGAGGCGTCAAGAGGAGAGGGGCCTGTGGTCCAGCAGGACTAGGGATGGAGTTTCAGAGCATTGAGGAGGGGGCTGGGTCTGGCAGCCTTGTGGGGGAGGAGAGCTCAGGAGAATGAGCCAAACTGCCCTCAGCCCCTTTCCGATTAGGCAGCACCCTCCTACTGTGTTCCCACCCTTCAGCCTCTGTCCCCGGCCAGTCTACACCCCCCTTTGCACCTTCAGGCATTCCCCACCCCCACCACCAAATCACAGGTGCTGTTTGTATGGAATTCATAGCAATTGTTAACAAGTTTATAGAAATGCTTCTATTTTTAAATAAAGCTTTGAAAATTCAATCCCTGTTCTGTTTGAAAGTCTTTTGAAAAAAGTAAAGAAACTCTCATTAAGATGGAGAATGAAGTAGTTGACTCAGAGACTGGGGTCCTCAATTTAAATAAAGGAAACTACGATGGTCTGAGTAGCGAGTTGGGTAGGATTGATTGGGGAATGGCACTCAAAGGGTTGACGGTGGATAGGCAATGGCAAACATTCAAAGACCGAATGGATGAGCTGCAGAATTTGTTCATCCCAGTTTGGCATAAAAATAAAACAAAAAAGGTGACTCAACCGTGGCTAACAAGGGAAATTAGGGATAGCATAACATCCAAGGAGACGACATATAAATTGTCCAGAAAAAGCAATAATCCTGAGGATTGGGAGCAGTTTAGGATTCAACAAAGGAGGACAAAGGGATTAATTAAGAAAGGGAAAATAGAATATGAGAGTAAGCTTGCAGGGAACATAAAAACTGACTGTAAAAGCTTTTATAGATATGTGAAGAGAAAAAGATTGGTGAAGTCAAGCGTAGGTTCCTTGCAGTCAGAATCAGGGGAATTTATAATGGGAAACAAAGAAATGGCAGACCAACTAAATACATACTTTGGTTCTGTCTTCACAATGGAGGACACAAATAACCTCCCAGAGATGTCGGGGAACATAGGGTCTGATGAAAGGGTGGAACTGAAAGAAATCAGTATTTGTAGGGAAATGGTGTTAGGAAAATTGATGGGACTGAAGGCCGATAAATCCCCAGGGCCTGATAATCTACATCCCAGGGTACTTAAGGAAGTGGCCCTAGAAATAGTAGATGCATTGCTGGTCATCTTCCAGAACTCGATAGACTCTGGAACAGTACCCATGGATTGGAGGGTAGCTAATGTTGCCCACTATCAAAAAAGGTGGTAGAGAAAAAGCGGGGAATTATAGACCGGTAAGCCGGACATCGGTAGTGGGGAAAATGCTAGAATCTATTATAAAAGATGTAATAGCAGAGCACTTGGTAAGCAGTGACAGGATCGGACAAAGTCAACATGGATTTACAAAAGGTAAATCGTGCTTGACTAATCTACTGGAATTTTTTGAGGATGTAACTGGTAAAATAGATAAGGGAGAACCAGTGGATGTGGTGTATTTGGACTTTCAGAAGGCTTTCGATAAGGTCCCACATAAGAGATTAGCGTGCAAAATTAAGGCACATGGGATTGGGGGCAAGGTATTGACTTGGATAGAGAACTGGTTGGCGGACAGAAGGCAAAGAGTTGGAATAAACGGGTCGTTTTCCGAGTGGCAGGCAGTGACTAGTGGGGTACCACAAGGATCGGTCCTAGGACCCCAGCTGTTCACTATATATATTAATGATCTGGACGAGGGAATTGGATGTAATATCTCCAAATTTGCAGACGACACAAAGCTGGGTGGGAGGGTATGCTGTGAGGAGGATGTCGTGAAACTCCAGTACGATTTGGGCAGATTGGGTGATTGGGCAGAAACATGGCAAATGCACTATAATGTGGATAAATGTGAGGTTATCCACTTTGGTGGCAAAAACAGGAAGGCAGATTATTATTTGAATGGCAATAGATTGGGAGAAGTGGAAGTGCAGAGAGACCTGGGTGTTCTTGTGCACCAGTCGCTGAAGGTAAGCATGCAGGTGCAGCAGGCGGTGAAGAAGGCAAATGGTATGTTGGCCTTCGTAGCGAGAGGGTTCGAGTACAGGAACAAGGATGTCTTGCTACAGTTGTACAGGGCCTTGGTGAGACCGCACCTTGAGTATTGTGTGCAGTTTTGGTCGCCTTACCTGAGGAAGGACGTTCTTGCCATGGAAGGAGTGCAGCGAAGATTCACCAGGCTGATACCTGGGATGGCAGGAATGACGTATGAGGAGAGATTGTGTCGATTGGGCTTATACTCGCTGGAGTTTAGAAGATTGAGAGGGGATCTCATCGAAACCTATAAAATTCTGTCAGGCCTGGACAGACTAGATGCAGGAAGGATGTTTATGATGGCCGGGGAGTCCAGAACCAGGGGTCATAGTCTAAGGATAAGGGGTAAGCCATTTAGGACTGAAATGAGGAGGAATTTCTTCACCCAGAGAGTGGTGAACCTGTGGAATTCTCTGCCACCGAGGGCGGTGGAGGCCAGTTCATTAAATATATTCAAAAAAGAGATGGATATATTTCTTAAGACTAAAGGGATCAAGGGATATGGGGAGAAGGCAGGGACAGGGTACTGAATTTGGATGATCAGCCATGATCTCATTGAATGGCGGAGCAGGCTTGAAGGGCCGAATGGCCTACTCCTGCTCCTATCTTCTATGTTTCTATGTTTCAGTTCACCACAGGATCCAGGGCACATCAAGTCCAGCTGCTGCACAGATTGCATTGAGAAATTCTGCAAACTGCACACACACAGAATGTGGACTGCCCATGTTCAGAACGTACAGATGTGGTTGTAACCTCTGTCCAGATGCAGAGGTACAAGTATCTAGCATTCTCAGTGATTTGATTGGTTCAACAATCTGAAATATTTACAGTGTTTTGTCACTATAAATGTCTAATATGGATTTTTATTGTAAATATTTACATATGTATTTACAATGTGAAATTTTGACACAAAAGGTGACTCAAAATCGTGACACAGGAAGTGAGATCTGCGGACAGGAAATGTGAGCCACATGCAAGATTTTTAAGGGGTACAGTATTGTAGTGGTTAGGGTACGGGACTGATGCACAGAGTTCAAAACCCACCACAGCAAGTTGCGAAATCTAAATTCAAGAAAGCTAATAATTTGTGAGTTGGCACCAGGCAAAATTACTGAAATCTACTGGATTGTTGTGAAAACTCAACTGATTCATTGCTGCCCTTCAAGGAAAACAAGCGTGCCACCTCTGCCCAGTCTGGTCTACACCTGACTCCAGGCCCACTGAAGTGGCCAAGCCACTTAGTTGTAAAGTAATAACTCAGGGCAATAAATGTGGTCTTGCCAATGTTGCTCACATCCCAAGAACAAAAGAAATATGGATTTTCCATTGACTGTATACAAAATATAAACCTGACCTCCCCATCTCCTGCTGTTCCTCTGGGGGATGAGAAGTTAGGGCAAGAGATGGGGGGAATACCTGGCCATAATACATAAATGAATAATAGTGCACACATGCAAAATGTTACACAGTACTGGTACTCTCCCTGGGCTTTGCCTCAGCCTCAATCCCATGCTTCTACTTCTGACCTCAGTCCCAGGAATGTCTCCACTCCCCAGCCTCAGCTCCATTAACACTTCTACCTGTCTCAATCCCCAGGTGACAGGAAACTGTTGCCATTCCATCTCGATTCAACTTGGACCTCCAGCTCCCTTGTCCGTCTACTTTGCTCCCCAGTTCCATGGTACTCTGCCCACCTGTGTGGTCCGTGGAATGGGCCTATGCTGTGTTCCCTGTTTGAACGCTCCTCCCTCTCCACCAACCCCCCACCCCGTGCGACCTGCAATCAATGCCACATAAGATCTATTGATATCGTTAAAGATTACTCCTCCGATTGAAGAGCTGTCTTAGAATTACCTGTTCTGGTTTGAGTCCTGTGTAACAAAACATTCCAATCTGGTCGATGATGTGCTGCCAGTTATGGATTGAGCCTTCCTTCTTCAGGTTTGACACCAGCTGCTCTCTCATACTGATGATGCGGTTTGCCATTCCCTTCACCTCCTCTAGCCTGGTCAGGGGCAAAACAAAGAAAGGATAATTCTCTACAACGGGCTTCCTTCTGCTCCAGAAGAGACAAAGGCACTTCATTTTTTTTTTAAATGAGCTCATCAAGGTAAGAGATGTTGGTGCTGGAGAACGAAACGCTTTCCATTTCAATCACCAGTGTCAGAATCAAGCACTCCCAAGTTAGTAAAGCATGGGTTTGATGTGAGGCTTCCTCAACTCTGCCTCAACACTGTGCCTTAGCCCCAGACTCATTGGAGTGCCAAGTTAGGGACAGTTCTGTGCTGTGGGCCCATGACCACCAGGAACTGGGCTCGACTGCCCAAACTCATTTTATGTGGTGCCCTTTATGTCCAGCAGGCAGGGACTTTGATTCCATCAGTTTTTAGATGGTTTTGGACTGAAGGCATGTATCCAACTTATTGCATCAACCTGTCCATAAGACAGAGCCATCTATGCTTTACTCCAATCTTAGCCACTGCTACCATTTGCTATATGTAGTCCGATTTCAAAATGTCAGCTTAACAGCATCATTAGCAAGTGAGGGAGTAATATCAATTAATTCCTGGTGTATCAGTACACAGTAAGGGGTGGTGTTGCATCACAGCAATGACTTACTGTGGCTGTAGAGGGGATTGACTCTGTACAGCTGACTAGGAGCAAAATACAAGGTAATGAAACAAATCCTTGGATAAGTGAAGCACCGTTTGCTGGCAGTTTGTGCCACAGCAAGCCGCACTCGAAAGGTATGCAGACAACATCTAAGAGCACATACTCACAGCTATTATATATTCCTCTACTAAATCAGCACCAACTGCCAACTATGGAGAAATATACAGCATATGGTGGCCGGACAATGACTCTAAAGCTTAGTGTGTAGGCTTCTGAAAATGCCCCAGTGGATTTACATTTATGATCTTTAAAGAGGTCAAGTTGGGGACAGAGAACATGCTCCAGGCCTTTTTTTGTTGTCAACAGGGCTCTGGTAGAGAATCATAGAATGATACAGCACAGGAGGCCACTCAGCCCATCGTGCCTGTGCCAGCTCTTTGAAAGAGCTGTCCAATTAGTCCCACTCCCCTGCCCTTTGCCCATAGCCCTGCATTTTTCTCCCCTTCAAGTATTTATCCAATTCTCTTTTGAAAGTTACTGTTGAATCTGCCTCCACCGCCCATTCTGGCAGTGCATTCCCGATCATAACAACTCGCTGCGTAAAAAAAAAGTTCACCTCATCTCGCCTCTGGTTCTTTTGCCAATTACCTTAAATCTGTGTCCTCTGGTTACCGACCCTCCTGTCCTGGAAACCGTTTCTCCCTATTTATTCTATCAAAACTGGTCATTTTGAATACCTCTCTTAAATCTCCTCATAACCTTCTCTGCTCCAAGAAGAACAACCCCAGCTTCTCTAGTCGTGTTCAAGCAGAAACCCATGGCCTCCAAGCACCGATATTGTTGTTTTTCTTCATCAGTGCGTTGCTGGGAGCTGGACCCATGGCTCTGGGTTGCCTCTGATGCCAGGACTCCGGAGCTACGAAGAATCAGCAAAACTTCCCAAGAAATATTTGTACAGTGAGATCTGGATTGTTTTATCCTTTTGAATTCTGAAGGAACCAACTTTAAAGGATCCCAAATCTGGGAAGGGGGAGGGGGTTGCAGCCAGTTTAATTGGTAACTCTAGTGACCAACCACTGGACAGGGAACAGAGCAGTCAACTTTTTGTTCACCTGGAGGTCACAAAAAGAACAAGGGAGGCCAGTTGGGAGTTGCTCAGAGAAGCAAGCCAGGGACTAGCCTGGAAATTAAGAATAGATCCAATCAGATTTCAGCTAGAGTCTGATCAGAATGAAAAAGAAAAGTGCTATGTAGCCCACTAACTGGAGCAGCGTGGGGCAGTTTATTATTTTCTTTACGATGAGGAGAAACTGAAATAAAGCAGCTTAACAATTTGTATCTGTCCTCATTCCATTAAAGAGTTCATCAGTCTCTCTTTCACAAGATTGGAGAAGCATGCATGTGAGGACAAGTGCGAAGATCCCGATATCCAGTTCATATAACGAGGGCGTTTCTCATTGTTACAATTCCCCACACAGGCTGCATTATCGTACATCTGGAGATTGGGGAGAAAGTTTGAACTGCTGATTGCGAGGGGTGGAGGCCCGCTTGTGGGGAGACAGGGGTGACCCGAACCCAAGAGGAATGTACAAGGCCAACCTGAAGCTTGCAACAAACTCGCAAGCACTGCCAATGCCAAGTAAGCAAAATAAAATCACTCTGTTTCAAAAGTCTGAACAAAATAGAATTGGCAATATCCAGTGTAATGTCACTGCACTAAAATGGATTTACCCACCCCTTTCACTTTTTAGCTTCAAGAAGCAGTAAATGTTTACTCAAGAGTTGAACAAGAATTAATGATTGATGCCTGATCAAATTTGCAAATGAACCTGTGAAGATAGTCAGGTTCAAAGTGCAGTACCATTAGCTGAGTCCTGGTGTCACGCTCCTGCTGTCTGATCATTCAGTGAATCCAGCACATTGCACAGCTAAACAAGAGGCTGGTGGCACATGATGCTTCTGTCAGCGTAATGGCAGAGTGTCACTGAGGAACTGGCTCATAGTTTTTAAATCAATGTGCGCCTGACCAAATGTCAAATAATATTCAACAAACAGAAGTGGCTGCAGGAGGGCATCCCGTTCCCTGCCATCTCCTCTTGCCTCCGTGCTTAGTCCACTGGGAGAACTTTCCACACCATGGAACAGCCTCCACTAACTGCTTCTGTACACCTTGCACCAGCTATCTTCATTACAGCAACAGGTCATACCTGGCAACAGGATGCCCACATGCCTGGGGCTGGCAAGGGGCACAGAGATACCAAGAGAGGCAACAAGGCAAAAAAATACACACCATAAAAAAGGGACTAGTAACCCAGCGTATAAGCAGAAAATCAAATTTAAGCCAATACGCTAGATATTTGTAAAGTAATCCAATGCATGACAATCTCAATAGATTTACAAGGAGAGATACCAGAGATAAATAGATTAAAACATTCTTAATATAGTAAACATTTTTCAGAAAGACTGGCGCACAAACTCCAGGGGCCAAGATCAAGCCATTTCTAAGCTCAGCCACTAAATAGGACTGTGCAAAAGCCTGGGTTACACCTTGTGAAGGATAAAGAATGCCTGATGTTGACCAATGCCTTACTCAGGCACGGACTTATGGGAAGTGTTTGCCTTCAGGTACCTCACCCGACCGTTATTCTCCCGGTGTGACCCTAGATGGTGAGTACAGGCAGCCTGACCATTGGAGGGAGGGTTCACAGCAGAGACCTTTCCTCCCAACCCAGGCGTTATAGCACCCCATACAGCCACCCCAGCTGAAAGCAGCTCATGCAGAACAGCTGTGATTGAACCCAAGGTCTTCCACCTCCACATGGCTTAACTACTAAAGACAGACAGACTTGCATTTCTATAGCGCCTTTCATGACCTCAGGACGTCCCAAAGTGCTTTACAGCCAATGAATAACTTTTAAAGTTTAGTCACTGTTGTAATGTAGGAAATGCGGCAGCCAATTTGTGCACAGCAAGCTCCCACAACAGCAGTGAGATAATGACCAGATAATCTGTTGTAGTATTATTGGTTGAGGGATAAATATTGGCCAGGAGGGAGCTCCTCTGCTCTACTTTGAAATAGTGCAATGTGATCGGTTACGTCCACCCGAGAGGGTAGACGGGGCCTCGGTTTAACATCTCATCCGAAAGATGGCACCTTTAACAGTGCAGCACTTCCTCAGTACTGCACTGGAGTGTCAGCCTAAATTATGTGCTCAAGTCTCTTGAGCGGTCCCTGCCACAATATCCGTTCCCTAGCCACCGACTCCATCCCTCTCCCTAACATCTGTCTGAGGCTGAACCACACGGTTCGCAGCCTTAGTGTTGTTGATCAACAGGCTGAGACTTTCTTTTGGTAAAGGACAAAACGTGTCCTGCTTTAATCACATCTCCACATGGACTGCAAAACCTCAGCCCCGTGCAGGGCTACAAGCAGGGACTATGACGTCATCATGTAACCCGACACTCTTAAAGGGCCCGACACTCTTAAAGGGGCCCTGCACCAATAACCCAACCCAGCATGTACATACCACAGCATTGCTATACAAAGTGAATTGTGTTGGGTACACATTGTGTTATTGTCCCTTGTGGCCTCCGCCACAGTGTCATATTTGACCCTGAAATGAGCTTCCGACCACATATCCGCAGCATAACTAAGACCACCTATTTCCACCTCCATAACATCACCCATCTCCGCCCTTGCCTCAGCTCATCCGCTGCTGAAACCCTCATCCATGCTTTTGTTACCTCCAGACCTGACTATTCCAATGCACTCCTGGCTCGCCTCCCACATTCTATCTTACATAAACTTGAGGTGATCCAAAACTCGGCTGCCCGTGTCCAAACTTACACCAAGTCCCGTTCGCCCATCACCCCGGTGTTCACTGACCTACATTGGCTCCCGGTTAAGCAACGCCTCGATTTAAAAATTCTCATCTTTGTTTTCAAATCCCTCCATGGCCTCGCCCCTCCCTATCTCTGTAATCACCACCCCCCCCCCATCAAGATATCTGCGCTCCTCTACTTCTGCCCTCTTGAGCATCCCTGATTATAATCGCTCAACTTTTGGTGGCCATGCCTTCTGTTGCCTAGGCCCTAAGCTCTGGAATTCCCTGCCTAAACCTCTCCGCCTCGCAACCTCTTTCCTCCTTTAAGACGCTCATTAAAACCTACCTCTTTGACCAAGCTTTTGGTCACCTGCCCTAGTTTCTCCTTATGTGGCTCGGTGTCAAATTTTGTCTTTTAATACTCCTGTGAAGCGCCTTGGGACGTTTTACTACGTTAAAGGCGCTATATAAATACAAGTTGAGTGGGGCTTGAACCCACGACCTTCTGATTCAGAGGCAAGATTGCTATCCACTGAGCCATGGCTGACATTACTCAATACCTTGGATTTTGACCATCTGAGCCTTTGCTCCACCGTAGCATTTTTCAACACAAAGTCAGGTGAGTCAGGGTCCTTTTGTATCAAGCAGCTGCTGCAGGCAGACCTTTGCGATCTTTGAACAGCACTCACCATTCTTTTCTGAGCTCTGCGGTGTTCATGATGGTGGCAGCGATGCGAGCTCCGTTTACCGGTGGGTTTGAATACATGGGGCGGATCAGGATCTTCAGCTGGGATTCCACACGCTTCGCCTCATCGGGGTCGCTGCAGACTACTGTGAATCCACCCACACGCTCGCCTGAAAGGTTAAAGAAACCCCGTTAACACACTGCAGTTGAGCAGTAACTCCCAGAAGGTAACAGAGCAGCTAAACCTTACGGAATCTATTTAGCAGTTTAGCATTCAGCTCGAGAGCAGCCTCGGGTTTGCTTTCTTTCCAGTTTTCTGCTTTAACCCACCGCTTCTGAAAGGACCGTTTCCTTGCTAGGATCACGCTCCACGGGCACTGGCACAACTCCAAGTTGCAGTCCTTCACGCATGAGCCTGCTGAAGGTACGCTACAAGCTACTTGTCAATGGGGGGAGTTACAGATGAGCTTGTCTTTAGCTAATGTTCACACTTTCTAGCTGGCAGCAGCGGATAGTGATCAGAAGCAGGAACAACTAGCTGATTTAAAAAAAAATTTCCATACCAGCCCATGGGTGCCGAGGCCAATTATAACAGTCAAACCCCCACAGCAGAAGGTTTTCAGAGAAATTTTCCTCCTTGGACTCTAGTGTTACCATTCACTTTGTGGAGGAGAGCAACAACAATGAGGAAACTACAAGGGTATGAGGGACAAGTTGGCCATGGTAGATTGGGAGACTACACTAAAAGATATGAAGGTGGACATACAATGGTTAACATTCAAGGAAATAATGCATAATTTGCAACAAACATATATTCCTCTAGAGCATAAAAACCCAAAAGGAAAAGTGATCCCAACCATGGCTAACAAAAGAAATTAAAGCTAGTATTAAGTCAAAGGAGGAAGCTTATCAAGTTGGCAGAAAAAGCAGTCAGCCTGAGGATTGGGATCTTTTTAGAAATCAGCAAAGGGGGACCAAGAAATTGATAAAGAAAGGGAAAATGGAATATGAGCACAAACTAGCAAAAAATATAAAAGCGGATTGTAAAAGCTTCTACAGGTATGTGAAAAGGAAAAGACTGGCGAAGGTAAATGTAGGTCCTTTACAGTCAGAGACGGGAGAATTTATAATGGGGAATGAGGAAATGGCAGAGAAAATAAATACTTTGTTTCTGTCTTCACGGAGGAAGACACAAAAAACCTCCCAGAAATACGAGAAAACCAAGGGTGTGACAAGAATGAGGAACTTAAAGAAATTATTAGTAAAAAAATACTAGCAAAATTAATGGGACTAAAAGTCAAAAAATCCCAAGGACCGGATGACCTACATCCTAGGGTTTTGAAAGAGGTGGCCATTGGAATAGTGGATGCATTGGTTGTCATCTTCCAAAATTCTATAGATTCTGGAACGGTTCCTGCAGATTGGAGGATAGCAAATGTAACCCTGCTATCTAAGAAAGGAGGGAGAGAGAAAATGGGGAACCTGTTAGCCTCACATCAGTAGTTGGGAAAATGCTGGAATCTATTATAAAGGATGCAATAACTGGGCACTTAAAAACTAATAGTAAGATTGGGCAGAGTGAACATGGATTTATGAAAGGGAAATCCTGTTTGACAAACCTATTGGAGTTCTTTGAGGATGTAACTAGTGGAGTAGACAAAGGGGAACCGGTAGATATGGTGTATCTGGATTTTCCGAAGGCCTTCGATAAGGTCTCACACAAGAGGTTGGTGAACAAAATTAGGGCACATGGAATTGGGGGTAATATACTAGCATGGATTGAGAATTGGTTAACAGACAGAAAACAAAGAGTAGGGATAAACAGGTCTTTTTCAGGATGGCAGGCTGTGACTAGTGGGGTACCACAAGGATCGGTGCTTGGGCCCCAGCTATTCACAATCTATATCAATGATTTAGATGAGGGGACTAAATGTAACATTTCCAAATTTGCTGATGATACAAAGTTGGTGGCAGTGTCAGTTGCGAAGAGGATGCGAAGAGGCTTCAAGGGGATCTCGACAGGCTCAGTGAGTGGGCGAGAACATGGCAGATGGAATATAATGTGGATAAATGTGAAGTTATCCACTTTGGTAGAAAAAACAGAAAGGCAGAGTATTTCCTAAATGGTGAAAGATTGGGGAATGCAGATGCTCAAAGGGACCTGGGTGTCCTTGTACATGAGTCACTGAAAGTGAATGTGCAGGTACAGCAAGCCATTAGGAAGGCAAATGGTATGCTGGCCTTCATTACAAGAGGATTTGAGTACAGGAGTAAAGAAGTCTTACTCCAATTATATAGGGCCTTGGTGAGACCACACCTGGAGTACTATGTAGAATTTTGGTCTCCTTACCTAAGGAAGGATATACTTGCCATAGAGGGAGTGCAACGAAGGTTCACGAGATTGATTCCTGGGATGGCGGGACTGTCGTATGAGGAGAGATTGAGTAAACTAGGCCTGTATTCTCTTGAATTCAGAAGAATGAGAGGGGATCTCATTGAAGCATACAAAATTATTACAGGGCTTGATAGGGTGGATGCTGGGAGAATGTTTCCCTTAGCTGGGGAGTCTAGAACCAGGGGCCACAGCCTCAAGATAAAGGGTAGGCCATTCAGGACTGAGATGAGAAGAAATTTCTTCACACAGAGGGTGGTGAATCTTTGGAATTCTCTACCACAGAGGGCTGTGGAGGCTCAGTCATTGGGTATAGTCAAAACAGAAGTCAATAGATTTCTGACAAGTAAAGGCATCAAGGGATATGGCGATAGGGACAGTGAATGGAGTTGAGGTAGAAGTTCAGCCATGATCTTATTGAATGGCGGAGCAGGCTCGAAAGGCTGTATGGCCTACTCCTGCTCCTATTTCTTATATTCTTATTCCTGATCTCAACCATGTCACTGCAGGGAGGTGTAAATCAAATACCAGGCACACAGGGAGGGAACGATTCAGTATAGTCACCATCTGCTCCCACACATCTGCCAGTGTGGATATTGGAGTGGTACTGGCAGAGGGACTGAGGTGCCAGTTTCCAACTCAGCCTCTCCACCAGGCATGTTGGGCAAAGTAAGACTCTTAAGAGGAGAAAACGTTACGAAAAAAAATCCAGACAGCTGAACAATTATTGTAAAAGTGATGCCCTCACTGTGGTTTGGGATCTGTTCACATTTTGGAGCTGTTCAACCCCAAAATAAACTGCATTAACTAACTGAAAGGCATCCAGGGATATTTACTTACCATAGAGCCCCATGTTCTTAGCGTAGGACTGTGACAGAACCAGGTTAATGCCCTGCTCAACGAAGTAGCGCACGGCCCAGGCGTCTCTATCAGCATCTCCACTGGCAAACCCCTGATACGCCATGTCGAAGAATGGGAAAAGATTTCTTTGCTGAACACCAAAAAAAAATTTAAAATCTCAGTTCCACATACTGATTGGTCTCCTATCATTTTATTTAACAAAGTATGAGTTAGTCCATTTAGTGTACTGTACCGTGTCTCCTATTATATATTAGATACAATGTGCTGTACAATGTCTCCTATTATATATTGGATACAATGTGCTGTACCCTGTCTCCTATTATATGTTGGCCCAGAAATTAGGTTCGGGGGCTTGCCGCGCGTGCAAGCCCCCAATGTGCACTCACCCGGCGTGCCGGCTGTTGAGCTGTAGGGCCCCGTGGAATTCCCATCCGGGGCCTGGTCCAGCAGCCGGCACGCAGTGCTTGCGTATCCCAGGGGCGCAGTTAGTTTGATGCGTCCCCTCTGATCACGTGGGCCATGGGCAGCCAATCGGAGCAGGGAATGCTCCATTCATAAGTCTTGACAGGAAGTGCTGTCAAGACTTATAAATACTACGGCCCCAAAATAGCACTAAACCTTCAAATAAATTTTTAAAAAACATCACATTTTTTAAATAAACTATAAAATTACATGAAATAACTATTTTAAACAATAATATAAATTTTTGAAAAAAATAATTTTATACTCGAACGGGGCTAAAAATAAACTTACCTTGCTTTAAAGTATTTAAAAATAACAAACCTGTGGAAAAAATGTTTTAATTTTATTTAATTCACCACTTACCTTGTAAAAAGCAGGCCTTACGCTTGCTTTTTAAATTTCTAACTTCTGCAGACTTACCCTCACGGAAAAACCTGTAAAAAAAACGTAAGTTCAATGCGCACGCGCAGCCTCCCCGGTGCACGTGTTCGACCTCTGAACCCCTGCTTTCAGAGGAACGGAAGTGCCGGTTTCCTGCGCATGCAGGAAACCAGCACTTCCATCGGGCCCACGGGTGAGTACCCAGCGCGTACTCACCCGTGGAGACCCGAATTTCTGCCCCATTAGATACAATGTGCTGTACAATGTCTCCTATTATATATTGGATACAATGTGCTGTACCCTGTCTCCTATTATATATTAGATACAATGTGCTGTACCCTGTCTCCTATTATATATTGGATGGATACAATGTGCTGTACCTTGTCTCCTGTTATATATTAGATACAATGGCCTAGAAATTGGGTATAGCCCCGCTTGAGGCGCTAGAACTGGCGGTGCGCAAAGTTTATAGCCAGACGAAACTTATCGCTGCCTGGCGAGATATTGGGTTGCATCGCCCCCAAAGGGGATTGAGGCGTTAATTCAGCCGTTGCACGGTGCTCCTAAGGCACAAAAGTTCAGGCGCTACTCAATATCGACGCAGACGGGCGCAGCGCAGGTGATCTCAATTATGGGAAACCACGAGACTTCTAGGCGCCGGCCGGCTCTTAAAGGGGTGGATCAGTCAGCCTGAGCTTCAACACCCAACGCCCTGTAGGCCTCAGATTCGGCGCTCGCCCTTCTCTGGCGTTAGAAACTTGTTGAGCATGGAGAAGGTTAGACAGAGAGCAGAGCGCTTCAGCACTGAGGCTCTGGACCAGTTGGTGGCTGCAGTTGAGCGCCATCGAGATGTCCTGTATCCGGACAATGGCAAGAGGCCGAATCAGAAGGCTTACCGACGATCTTGGAAGGAGGTTGCTGTGAGGGTCAACTCCAGCAGCATGGCGACCAGGACCCCTGTTCAGTGCAGGAAGAAATTCAACGACCTCACACGGATCGTTAGGGTGAGTGATGGTTTAGCAAACTTCTGATTCCCTCCATCTGCAGCTGACTTCGGGCACCCTGTTGCCATGATGCCCCAATGGCCATCTGTCAGCAAGCACCCATGGCCCTTTCTGGGCACACACATGGACAGATGTCTCAAGGCCTCATGTAAGGGCTCTTTCACCATGGGGGGCATGCGATGATGTCTCAAGGCCTCATGTAAGGGCTCTTGCACCATGGGGGGCATGAGATGATCTCTCAAGGCATCATGTAACAGAACCTCCCCTTCTTTCCCCTGCAGTCCAAGCTGGCGACGATCCGAAAGGAGCAGCGTCGAACCGGTGGCGGACCTCCACAAGTGGTCACTCTCACGGATCTGGAGGAGAGAGTGCACCAGATTCTTGGAGGACGTCTGTCTGGTCCTGTGACCACTGCATCTGCCGACCCCATTTCCGACAGCGAGGGTAAGACTCTCACCTTTTTCACCTGTTGCCTTCCACTTGGTCCCCCCGCCAGCATGCTTCCTCAGTGTGCAGCCATGTCAGAGCCTTGCCGCAATCTGGCATGCCTTTCCACAAACCTGTCCTTTTGCTAAAGCCACTCTTCCACCTCCCTGCTTTCAGATGAATCAGCACCAATTCGGGCTCAACGCACTGAAGCTGCCAGTGCCAGTGCCACCGGAGGTGAAGAGCAGAAGGAATCCGGGCCAGCCGTTGCAGAATCCGGGGAGCGGACACATCTACAGACTGGGGATAGTAGTCCCCTGGAGGGGAAGGGGGGGGCTCCGAGGATGAACCAGTTGCCGGAACAAGCGGCATGCAGCAACGCAAGGGGGATAGGCAAGTTCGGCCACCGTCTCCCCAGAGGGCAAGGCAGGTAGTGATGACTGCTGCACAGAGTGCAGAGGAGGTGCGTCGCCTGGCTGAAATGAGCAAACAGGCCCGGCTCAGACACACGGAGCTGATGGCTGCAGTGGAGAAGATGCCTGAGTCAATAGATTCATTGGCTAAGAGTATGTTGGACTTCGGGGCAACAATGGAGAGGACTCTCCAGGGCTTCGGGGCAACAATGGACAGGTCTATCCAGGGCTTCGGGGCAACAATGGACAGGACTATCCAGGGCTTCGGCCCAACAATGGAGAGGACTGTCCAGGGCTTTGAGGCCGCTATGGAAAGGACTGTTCAGGGCTTCGGACAATCCCTAGAAAGGTCTGTCCAGGGCTTGTCCGAGGCAGTGGAGCGGTCAGCACCTGCCTTGTCCGAAGCAATGGGAAGAACTGTCCAGGGCTTCTCCGAAGCACTGGCACCTGGCACACAGGTCCTCACTGTTGCCACGCAGTCACTTGCTGGGCTCCTCCACACCCAGATTGAGGCAACGTGATCTCTCACTGCAGCCACCCTCTCTGCATCAGTTAGGATCACCCCGGGCCCTTCCAGTCCCATACAAGGCCAGGAATCAGCGGAGCATGCGATTGTGGCGGATGAGCCGAGCCGCTCCCCTCAGATAGCCAGTGTGTCGTCCGACCATGGTGCAGGTGTTCTCTCTCGGCAGGAGACCATTGCACATGCCAGCGCTGGTACGTCTGCAGTGCAGCTGCCACCACCTGCAGGGCACACTGCTTCCAGCCATGGTCACATCAAGCATCCTGCGTCCGCACCCTCCAAGCCCAGAGGTCGGCCAGGCCGTCCCTCAGGGGCTTCTGCGCTTCCACACAGTCAGCAGGCGTCCCCCAGCCTTGAGCCCGCCACTGGGGTCCAATTACGTAGGAGCAGCAGGGAGGGAAGGGGCCGGGCGCGAAAGAGAAGTCGTTCTCCCTCAAGGGGCCAGTTGTAGAGGGAGGTGCTGAGACGTTTCTTTGTCCAAATTCAAGGACACCCTCACCTGTTGTTATATTTGCAGAAGATTTGTTGAGTTTTGCGGCTTTGCTGAAGAGTTCAGTTATTTTGTTACTTATGGTTTCTGTTGACATTACGTTGTTTTGCTGTAATGAAAGACTTTTGTGACAATAAACAGAAGTTTCAATGTGGCATGGTGCACGTGACTACTTTCAGTGATGCTGGCATTCAGAGGCCGTCAAACATCCAAAGTGCGCAGGAGTTAAGACTCTCATCATTCCGCCACAGGGGTCTCGAAAGTAGTCCTGATGAGCCTCTGACGTATGGCCCTTCCACTTTCAGGAGCCCTTCCATCTTCCTCCTCCTCCTCCTCCTCCTCCTCCTCATCCTCCTGCTCTGCTGGCCGTTGAGGGACAGGTGGAATTGGCTGGGTGCATCGGTGGGTGCATCGATTCGCCAAGTTGTGGAGCATGCAGCAGACGACGACGATGTGTCCCACTTGCTGCGGCGAGTACTGCAGGGATCCCCCCGAATGTTCCAGACATCGGAAATGCTTTTTGAGAACACCAATAGTGTGCTGTTTACTGTGCCTGGTCGCCTGATGGCCGCTGATCAGCTCTTCTGCTGGGGTGTCGGCCACACGGAGTGTTGTCATCAGCCATGGGCAGAAAGGATAGCCCTTGTCCCCAGTAAGCCAGCCTCGTGTTCGAGCCAGCCCCTCAAAAAGGTTACAAACTGAGGTCAACCGCAGGATAAAGGCATCGTGGCTGCACCCTGGGAAATGTGCGGTGACTGCCATGATGATTTGGCGGTGGTCACAGACCAGCTGCACGTTGAGGGAGTGGAACCCCTTGCGGTTGCGGAAGTCCTAAGGATGCTGGCATGGCGCCCTCAAAGCCACGTGTGTGCTGTCAGTCGCCCCCTGCACCATGGGGAAGTCCGCAATAGAAGCGATACCCTGCGCGCGCTCCGCCTGCTTGTGCAGGGTCAGAGGGAAGGTCATGAATTGACGCCTTCGCCTATAAAGGGCATCTGTAACTTGCCGGATGCAACAGTGGACTACAACCTGAGCGATAGTCGCAATGTCCCCAATGGCTGACTGAAAGGATCCGTTGGCATAAAAATTGAGGCCATCAGTCAGTTTAGCGATCACGGACAGAGAGGTTCTGCACCGTTCACGCGGCTGCAGATCCTGACCAAGCAGGTGGCACAGATCAGTAACAATGTCCCTCCAGATTCGGAGCCTTCGCTAACACTGCTCCTCCGACATGTCAAGGCTTGACACCTGCTGCCTAAAGACCCTCGCAGCATCCCGTCGGATTGGCCGACCTCCATTGCCCCTCCTCCTTCTGGCCAATCCCGGCCCTCTCTCCCGCCGTCTCTCTGCCCTTCAGTGTTGGGCCATGAGGCCGTCGCCCTCCAAAGCAGCTCCCATTCCGATGCCAGTTGGTCAAAAGGCTTTTAGGTGTAGTGCTGCAAGTGCTTCGGACAGGTTTGAAGGTCCCAAGTACTCTAAAGCTAAATTCCCAAAACTCTGCTCCACAGTAGCTCGCCAACTCTCTCCAGCAACGATCGCAATGAGCAGGCCAAGTGGCTGAAGCTTCTGCACTAGAGCTGTCCCCTTTAAATAGCGTCCCCCTACTCCGAGAAGGGCCTGCTAGCCCTCCCTCGAACTGTCACTAATAGCGCTAGGCGTTAAGGCTCCGGGCGCCACCCAATATGCGCTCAGGTGCTCCTAAAAGGCATTGCACACTGAAATGACGTCATGGTCTGCTTGCGCTCGCGGGCGCGCGCAAACACTTAGCGCAGGTGTTAAATGTATAGTCAATATCTGAGTTGTCGCTATCTTCATAGCGACCGCCCCAACATAGGGTATCGCCCCAATTCTAGGTCTCTTTAGGCGCTCAGCGCCGGCTCTACCAACCGAATTTCTAGGCCAATGTGCTGTACCCTGTCTCCTATTATACATTGGATACAATGTGCTGTACCCTGTCTCCTATTATACATTGGATACAATGTGCTGTACCCTGTCTCATAGAAACATAGACGATAGGAGCAGGAGTAGGCCATTCGGCCCTTCGAGCCTGTTCCGCCATTTAATGATACCATGGCTGATCATCCAAATTCAGTACCCTGTCCCTGCTTTCGCCCCATATCCCTTTAGCCTTAAGAAATATATCTAACTCCTTCTTGAATATATTTAATAAGTTGGCCTCAACTGCTTTCTGTGGTGGAGAATTCCACAGGTTCACCACTCTCTGGGTGAAGAAATTCCTCCTCATCTCAGTCCTAAATGGCTTACCCCTTGTCCTTAGACTGTGACCCCCTGGTTCTGGACTCCCCCGCCATCGGGAACATCCTTCCTGCAGCTAGTCTGTCTTTTATAAGTTTCAATGAGATCCCCTCTCATTCTTCTAAACTCTAGTGAATATAAGCCTAATCAACTCAATCTCTCTTCATACGTCATTCCTGCCATCCCATGTATCAATGAAGATATTGAATCTTTGCTGCACTCCCTCCATGGCAAGAACATCCTTCCTCAGATAAGGCGACCAAAACTGTACACAATACTCAAGGTGTGGTCTCACCAAGGCCCTGTACAACTGCAGCAAGACATCCTTACTCCTGTACTCGAATCCTCTCGCTAGGAAGGCCAACATACCATTTGCCTTCTTAACCACCTGCTGCACCTGCATGCTTACCTTCAGCGACTGGTGCACAAGGACACCCAGGTCTCGTTGCACTTCCCCGTTTCCCAATCTATTGCCGTTCAGATAATAATCTGTCTTCCTGTTTTTGCCACCAAAGTGGATAACCTCACATTTATCCACATTATACTGCATCTGCCATGCATCTGCCCAATCACCCAACCTGTCCAAATCATACTGGAGTTTCTCTGCATCCTCCTCACAGCACACACGCCCACCCAGCTTTGTGTCGTCTGCAAACTTGGAGGTATTACATCTAGTTCCCTCGTCTAGATCATTAATATATATTGTGAATAGCTGGGGTCCTAGCACCGATCCCTGCGGTACCCCACTAGTCACTGCCTGCCACTCGGAAAAAGACCCGTTTATTCCAACTCTTTGCTTCCTGTCTGCCAACCAGTTCTCTATCCAAGTCAGTACCTTGCCCCAATCCCATGTGCTTTAACTTTGCACGCCAATCTCTTATGCGGGACCTTATCGAAAACCTTCTGAAAGTCCAAATACACCACATTCACTGGTTCACCCTTATCTATTCTTCCAGTTACATCCTGAAAAAATTACAGTAGATTAGTCAAGCATGATGTAATGAAATCTGTTTGTCTTGCCTGTATTCGTTTTGCACTCATGTATATTACCCTCCCCCACACGGTGTATAGTTTCACTTCCTCTTTCCTGACTAACCTGGAAGGTTCCAGGTCTTGGCTCTTGGCTCCGCCCCTGACTTCTCTTACATAAAGATCCCAGGATCTGTATGACTCATTCCTGTGAGCCAGTCGGTGTGTTGAGATGTAAGCTCTGATCTTAGTGATTAAAAACCAACTTGTTAAAGTCTATAACTTCTAGCTTTGTGGTTATTGAAGGCACATCAATTTTAATCACTAAAGAATACTAGGATGGATCGACTCCTAAAACCAGAGTGTCTGGACTTGGATCCACATTCTGCTGAAGCATCAAATCAATTTGGAAACTGGCTCAAATGCTTCGAACTCTTCGCGAGGGCCTCATCCGCTAGCGAGGTAGATAAACTGAGTCTACTGACTACTCGCGTTAGTCATCGGATTTATTCGTTCATCCGGGACGCCACCTCTTACACGGAGGCCATCACTATCCTGAAGGCCCAATACCAGAGGCCAGTAAACGAAGTGTACGCCAGACATCTGCTGGCTACACGCAGGCAGCGACCTGAGGAATCAATGGACGATTTCTTACAGGGCCTAAAGGACTTGGTCCGGGACTGTAACTGCAAGGCCGTGACGGCCAACGTGTACTCTGACGAATTGGTTCGCGATTCCTTCATCACGGGCCTCAAATCAAATTATATCCGGCAGAGACTGCTGGAGAAGGAGGTCCTGGACTTAAAAAAGGCAGTGGCCACTGCGCGATCGCTGGACGTGGCCCAGAAAAACTCCTGACTCTTATTCTTCCGGCCATGTGGCCCTCACCGCCTCGTGCGCGCCGCCATCTTGGAATCAGCCATCTTCCCCATCCAGGTCTCAGGCCAGCTCTACACCGCCGGAGTCCCCACACAGAAGTTCACCCAGGAGTCCTACTACAGCGGCAATGTCTCGAGGCCCGAAATGCTACTTCTGCGGCCAGGCCAAGCACCCCAGACAACGATGCCCAGCGAAGGACGCTACATGCTTCAAATGTAAGAAAAAGGGGCATTTTAGCAAAGTCTGCAGGGGGAATCCGATTTCCAACTCCGTCACCGCCTCGTGCGTGCCGCCATCTTGGGATCCGCCATCTTTTCCCGACTCAACGGCCGCCCAGGGCCCAACAGTGGCTTCGATCACGGTGGATCAATCCAGGCCACACCCGTTGACAAAATCCATGATGGACATACAGGTAAACGGGAATTTAACGAAATGTTTAATTGACTGTGGGAGTACCGAGAGTTTTATCCACCCTAGCCTGGTACGGCGGCACTCATTAACGGTAACCCCTACACGGAGCAGAATTGCTATGGCTGCTAAGCCCCACACTTCGGACATTTTGGGCTACTGTGTGGTAACACTGACTGTAAAAGGCACGGACTACAAGGATTTTAAACTCCTTGTGATGCCAGAACTCTGTGTTAATGTAATCTTGGGCCTGGACTTCCAGTGCCACCACGAAAGTGTCACGCTAGCATATGGCGGGTCCCAGCCGCCACTCACAGTCTGTGGCCTATCAACCTTAAAAATCAGCCCGCCCTCTTTATTCGCTAATCTCGCTCCGAACTGTAGGCCCATAGCGACCAAAAGTAGGCGGTACAGTCTGGAAGACAGACACTTTATCAAGGCGGAAGTGGACAGACTCCTGCGGGAAGGCATTATTGAATGCAGTACCAGTCCGTGGCGTGCCCAAGTAGTCATAGTTAAAAATAGCGAAAAGAAACGGATGGTAATTGACTACAGCCAGACTGTTAATATTTACACCCAGCTGGACGCCTACCCTTTACCCCGCATATCAGAAATGGTCAACCAGATTGCGCAATACCGAGTCTTCTCGACTATCGACCTCAAATCCGCGTATCACCAGCTCCCCATTAGAACGGAGGACTGCCCATACACCGCCTTTGAGGCGAACGGACACCTCTACCATTTTCTCAGAGTGCCCTTCGGGGTAACAAATGGGGTCTCGGTCTTCCAACGTGAGATGGATCGCATGGTTGATGAGAATAAACTACAAGCTACCTACCCCTATCTGGACAATGTCACTGTCTGCGGGCACAACCAGCAAGACCATGATCTAAATCTTGCGAGATTTAAAAAAACTGCCCTAAAGCTGAATCTAACCTACAACGAAGACAAATGTGTCTTCAACACAACCCGTCTCTGTATCCTCGGCTGTGTGTTGGAAGATGGGGTAATTGGACCGGACCCTGACCGATTACGCCCCCTAAAGGAACTGCCCCTGCCACACAATCCCAAAGCTTTAAAAAGGTGCCTGGGATTTTTTTCGTATTATGCCCAATGGGTGCCCAATTACTCTGATAAGGCCCGACCCCTCATTAAATCGACGTCCTTCCCACTATCAGCTGAAGCTCGGGAGGCTTTCCCCAGTATCAAACAGGACATTCAAAGGGCTGCACTGTGTGCAGTGGACGAAAGCATTCCCTTTCAAGTCGAAAGTGATGCGTCAGACTTTGCTTTAGCTGCGACCCTCAATCAGGCTGGGAGACCTGTGGCCTTCTTCTCCCGAACCCTTCAGGGACCTGAAATCAGGCACTCTTCTGTCGAGAAGGAGGCACAGGCTATAGTGGAGGCAGTGCGGCACTGGAGACACTACCTAGCCGGCAAACGTTTCACCCTGCTCACTGACCAGCGGTCGGTGGCTTTCATGTTTAATAACAAAGGGGGAAAATCAAGAATGACAAAATACTCAGGTGGAGGATCGAACTATCCACGTTCGACGATGATATTATGTACAGGCTGGGAGCCCTTAATGAACCCCCAGACGCCCTATCGTGGGGAATGTGTGCCAGCATTCATACGGACAAATTACAGGGTCTCCACAATGACCTCTGTCACCCAGGGGTCACCCGACTATACCATTTTATAAAGTCCCGCAATCTGCCCCACTCCATCGAGGAGGTCAGGGCAATGACCAGAGCCTGCCGCATCTGTGCAGAATGCAAGCCTCGTTTCTACAGGCCTGACCGTGCACACCTTATCAAAGCCACACGGCCATTCGAGCGCCTAAGTCTGGACTTCAAGGGACCCCTCCCCTCTGCCGACCGTAACGTATACTTCCTCAATATCATCGATGAATATTCCCATTTCCCCTTCGCCATTCCCTGTCCAGACATGACCAGTGCCACGGTCATCAAGTGTCTCGGTAATCTATTCTGCATGTTTGGCATGCCGAACTACATACACAGCGATAGGGGGACGTCATTTATGAGTGACGAACTGCGCCAGTTCTTGCTCTCAAAGGGGATAGCCACTAGCAGAACCACTAGCTACAACCCCCGGGGTAATGGGCAAGTGGAAAGGGAGAATGCTACTGTTTGGAAGGCTGTCACGTTAGCCTTAAAGTCAAAAGGCCTTCCGACCTCCCGCTGGCATGAAGTCCTCCCAGACGTGCTCCACTCCATAAGGTCTCTGTTATGTACAGCCACTAACGCTATCCCTCACGAAATATGTTCGTTTTCCCCCGGAAATCGACCTCGGGCATATCTCTACCCGCGTGGCTGACGTCTCCGGGGACAGTACTATTGCGGAAGCACGTGAGAGGCCATAAAACGGACCCCCTTGTGGAAAAGGTACAGCTCCTCCATGCAAACCCTCAGTACGCCTATATCGAATACTCTGACGGGCGAGAGGACACTGTTTCCATAAAAGACCTCGCTCCCTCGGGGAGCGGAGAGAACGACGAGAGACTACCCGAGGAAGACCTACACCAAAAAGAGACAGGACGCCCAGAGGTATCAATACCCAACTTTAACCTGGAGGACACTGCAGATAACCTGGAAGACACTGCGGAGGCCCGGACAGCGGAGGAACCAGAATCCACTCCCCTAGAGGCACCCCAACCGGCTTTGCGCCGATCACTGAGAACCGCAAAACCTCCTGACAGACTCACTTATACCAACTTTTAAGAAACATCACCCCGATGGACTAAATCTAAAGAAGGGGTGAATGTAATGAAATCTGTTTGTCTTGCCTGTATTCGTTTTGCACTCATGTATATTACCCTCCCCCACACGGTGTATAGTTTCACTTCCTCTTTCCTGACTAACCTGGAAGGTTCCAGGTCTTGGCTCTTGGCTCCGCCCCTGACTTCTCTTACATAAAGATCCCAGGATCTGTATGACTCATTCCTGTGAGCCAGTCAGTGTGTTGAGATGTTAGCTCTGATCTTAGTGATTAAAAGCCAACTTGTTTAAGTTAATAACTTCTAGTTTTGTGGTTATTGAAGGCACATCACATGATTTACCTTTTGTAAATCCATGTTGACTTTGTCTGATCCTGTCACTGTTTTCCAAGTGCTCTGCTATTATAATGGACTCTAGCATTTTCCCCACTATCGATGTCAGGCTTACTGGTCTATAATTCCCTGTTTTCTCTCTACCACCTTTTTTTTTTTTTATAAATAGTGGGGTTACATTAGCTACCCTCCAATCCATGGGTACTATTCCAGAATCTATGGTATTATATATTGGATACAATGTGCTGTACCCTGTCTCCTGCAAGAAAGAATTTGTTAAGGAGATTGTACACTTTTCCACCATCACAGGTGAAGGAGACGGATGTGAAAAAAAGTGTTTTGGCTTCAAAATCCAACACTTAAAATACTGTAGAGCCCATCCCTCACCTTGACGATGGCAGCCAGCTCCTTCCATTGCTCGGGCTTTGGGTCTACTCCTGTGGGGTTGTGAGCGCAGGCGTGAAACAGGATGATCGCTTGCTCCGGAACTTTCTGCAATGGATACGGGAAGAATACAAATTAAAATCCAATTTGGCTTCCTTCAAAGTTGCAAAGGACGAACAAACATTTAAAAGCCATACTTATACAAGTTTGTGATATTTTGATCCCATGGTTCCCAGCACAGCATAATCTCTGCAGTCCTGAATTCACAGCTCACTATCCAGTAAATAACTCCCAGAATATTCAGCACCTAGCCACACATCCGTGCTTCAGCACTGAAACTGTTATACTGTTAGTTTAAAACCATTAGTAGGGTGCCTTTCTTTGGTCCCCTGTTGGGGAACTGAGGGGAGGACAGGACTTAAAATGTGTGAAATTTTGCTCAGACCAGAACTAGGAGTCAATCTACTATTGCATTAACTTTACACCACAACCCTTCGAGAATGAATTAGATGGATGTTTGCACCCCTGAATTCCTTCATTCAAAACACATTTCATGACTGGATCTTCACCATGATCATTTTTTATTTTTGCTCGTCTGACAGTGACCAGTTATGGGCCAACAGTAGTAAGTTATACAAAGTAATTTACCACCCCACCCCCACCACTCTGCAGTTTATTTTCCCCCTCTTTCTAGGGCTCCCTGACCACAACAAATGACGGACAGGGTCAGTAAACCATAATGGTGGGCGTATGACATTTTTGTGCTGTGTCCACTTGAACTATGAAACGCATCCATCATTACAGCTATAGAGTCTGTCTGTGTGTTCAAGCATGCTTTGAGTTGTACAGTTAGCATGATGCATTGGTGACGGGAGTGCAATTTGAGGTCATGAACGGAGAGTTATTGCTCAAGTTTATTGCACATAAACACCCATTAGCCTGAGTGTATTTCTTTTCCTCCTGAGCACACTGGCACCAGTACAATAAGATTAGTGACAAAAAAAACCAAAACTGTTACCCAAATAATCCCAATCGCAAGCAGGCAGAAATCAACCAATATACAAAAACCCTTTAGCCAGTTACAGGCAAAACAGATGTCACTAACAGTTAAATCCATTTTCGGCATCAATAACACTGGGTTGCACTGTCGTGGCTTTTTGCAATTAATAGTAAGTAGGACCATCAATTTAGCTACAGCGAAATATATACACATGCACATTAAAAAAAAATCATCTTGGGTGGCGATTTAGAAAAATATATAATTCCTAGTCTCACCAGCCTTATATACACGAACTGGCTAAACGGCACTCACCGAAATGTCCTCCAGTGCCCCCGCAGAATCAAAACCACAGGTCTTTGGATCATAATAGCGGTAATTTTTGACTTCCAAGCCAGCATCCCTGAAGATAGGTGTGTGGTTGCCCCAGGATGGTTTGGGCAGATAGACCTCTCGGCTGTTCTTGTAGAACCGTTGCTGCAAGGCAAGAGAAAGCAGCGTCAATGTGACAGATTGCTGTTGGGGTGCTGTTACGGTACTCCTGCCCTGTACCTCTCACCTTGGTGCCATCTGGTTCACCAAACAGGTGTCCTTGCGCTCTACCCTGTTGTACATCACTGTACTACCCTGTTGTACATCACTGTACTACCCTGTTGTACATCACTGTACTACCCTGTTGTACATCACTGTACTACCCTGTCCGCCCGCCACTCAATATTCTGCACAACAAATCACAAGCGCTGGAAACATTTTATTTAAAAAAAGGTATCAGGAGGAGGAGAAAAATAGGGGCAGGGAGACAAGAAATAAGTATTAAAACAGATCTTTCTGAAGAGTGAGCCTGACTGAGTGTTTCAGTTCCCCAGACGTGATCTTATCACCAAAACACTGGAGTTATGTAGCTGTCAGTTTACACGGTGATAAAAGCACCTGGCTGGTGCCTACTGGCAAATATGAGGCTTTCAAATATCGAATTAGTTACATGATCGAGGTTATCAGATAGGCCAATTTAAAAAAAATAAAAAGGCTCATAAAGGCTCATCACTTGTTATTTCACTTCAGAACATTCCATAAAACCAACCCACAATCGCAGAGATTTCAGATTATCCCAAGTGGGACGAATGGCTTCCTCTCACCTACTCGCGATCTACGCTTCTCTCCCCCTCCCAACCTGTATGTTTACCAACTCCTACATTAGTTCTACCCGTTTCAGCTTGGGGCGTTGGGGGAAGAGGCTGACTGCTCTCCTAGGAGGCCGAGCGTTAAACGTCACTCGGAAGACTTTAAACAAAAACTGAGAAACCGAAGTTGAAGGACCAAGGCCCATGGTGCAGGATGCAACCAGGGTTGCAGGAAATGAGAGAGAGAGAGAGAGAGAGAGAGAGAGAGAGAGAGAGTGTGCGAGAGAGGAGGTAAATTAGGACAGAGTCACAGAAATCACAGAAACCCCACAGTACAGATAGAGGCCATTTCGGCCCATCGAGCCTGCACCGACACATACCCCACCCGATCCCCGTAACCCCTACACCAACACATATCCCACCCTATCCCCGTAACCCCATGTATTTAATCCCCCTAACACTAAGGGTCAATTTATCATAGCCAATCAACCTAACCCGCACATCTTTGGACTGTGGGAGGAAACCGGAGCACCCGGAGGAAACCCACGCAAACACGGGGAGAATGTGCAAACTCCACACAGACAGTCACCCGAGGCCAGATTCGAACCCGGGTCCCTGGTGCTGTGAGGCAACAGTGCTAACCACTATGCCACCGTGCAAGACAATCTTGAGTTTTAGAAGCCTGTAGGAGGAAAGAAAAACAGAGGTAAGGATTGCCAGTTTTAAGGTCCTGGGGAAATATCTGTTCGCCTAAGAAACAATGCAACAAACCCTGATATTAACAGAGTGAGGAGCAAGAGGCTGTAGGACACTGTATCTGCAGTTTAGGAGGGATGAGAAAGGCAAGTTCAGAGGAGTTAACACTAAAGCAGCGTGAAATATATTCCAACAGACATTGCTGCCACTCACCAGGAAGTTGGCACCGACCCTCAGCGATCCAGTTCCAGAAATGGTCTGCACCGTGATGTACTGATATCAAAAGGAAACACAATATATCCTTGATTAATTATTGTGTGTTGGAAAAACATTCATGAAAGCAATGTTCATTAGAAACCCATAGGTAGGGAGAATTACTGTCATACTTAGCACCAAACAGCCAAAACTGGAGCAGTGAGATTATAAGAAAGTAGTAAGACTTGCGGACTGAGTAATGCAGTGAGTTAAAGCAGGACCACATTTCAACTGTGAAATTCAATGCAGACTGATGCGATGAGTAAGGGGGCAATGAGTCTGGGCAGTATTAGTCCATTCTTATTGGGTACAGTGTGTCCACACATAAAAGTACTGCCAATTCAGGACAAATTGGGAATTTTATTTCAGAAGGCCACATGATAGTTAATTTGGAAAACGAGAAAATTCACTCTGATTTAGTGGAGGTTAATCTGTGGTCAGTTCGCATTGATGGGGGCAGAGTAGAGGGAGCTTTACTCTGCCACCATTGTTTCCTGGTCCCCCAACACCTCAAATTAAAAATTCTTATCCTTGTGTTTAAATCCTTCTGTGGCCCTGCCCCTGCCTAGCACTAACCTCCTCAAATGCTACAACCCCCTGAACACTCCGTTTCTCTGACTCTGGCCTCTTGTGAATCCTCTCCTCCCTTCGTCCCACCAATGGCAGTTGTGCCTTCAGTCACCCTCGGCCTTGTGTTCTGGAATTCCCTCCATAAACCCCTTCACGTCGCCACTGCACTCTCCTCCTTTTAGAACCCTTAAATCCCACCTCTTTGACCAAACTTTTGGTCACCCCTTCTAATATCCCCTCCTTTGGCTTGGTGTCCATTTTTCTCCCTTACTCCTCTCAGGTGCCTTGGGACGTTTTTTCTATATTGAAGGCACTATATAAATGCCAGTTATTGTTGTATCTAACCATGGTATAATTGACTCGGGAGTGCTTGACGTTGATGCTGGGTAACAATGATAAATAATGCATTGCTCCAAAAACGGACATTTGTCACCTTGACCACAAAAAAATCAAATAAAAGGGAAAGACTGCTGCTGGGAATAGAATCATAGAATGGTTACAACACAGAAGGCAGCCATTCAGCCCGTCGAGCTTGTGCCGGCTCTCTGCAAGTGCACTTCAGATAGTCCCACTCCCCCGCTCTTTCCATGTAGCCCTGCAAATTTTTTTCCTTCAGGTACTTATCCAACTCCCTTTTGAAAGCCGTGAGTGAGTCTGCCTCCACCATCCTTTCAGGCAGTGCATTCCAGATCCTAAACACTCGCTGAGTAAAAAAGCTTTTCCTTATGTCGCCTTTGGTTCTTCTGCCAATCACCTTAAATCTGTGTCCTCTGGTTCTCGACCCTTCTGCCAATGGGAGCATTTTCTCTCTATCTACTCTATCCAGACCCCTCATGATTTTGAACATCTCTATCAAATCTTCTCTCAGCCTTTTATGCTCTAATGAGAACAACCCCAGCTTCTCCAGTCTATCCACGTAACTGAAGTCCCGAATCCCTGGAACCATTCTTGTAAATCTTTTCTGCACCCTCTCTAAGGCCTTCACATCCTTCCTAAAGTGCAGTGTCCAGAATTGGACACAATACTCCAGTTGAGGCCGAACTGCTTTCTCAACCTGCCCTGCCACTTTCATCGATTTATGCACATATACCCCCAGGTCTCCCTGTTCATGCACCCCCTTTAGGATTGTACCCTTTAATTTATATTGCCTCTCCTCGTTCTTCCCACCAAAATGTATCACTTCACACTTTTCTGCGTTAAATTTCATCTGCCATGTATCCGCCGATTCCAGCAGCCTGTCTATGTCTTCTTGAAGTCTATCACTATCCTCCTCACTGTTCACTATACTTCCAAGTTTTGTGTCATCTGCAAATTTTGAAATTGTGCCCTGTACAAACAAGTCTAAGTCATCATTAATATACATCAAGAAAAGCAGTGGTCCTAGTACCGACCCCTGGGGAACACCACTGTATACATTCCTCCAGTCTGAAAAACAACCATTCACCACTACTCCCTGTTTCCTGTCACTTAGCTAATGTGATCCGCCTTTAAAGGAATGGTAGGACCAAGCAAACTAGGCAGTACACCCCAAAGAGAAGAGGCCAAGTCTCTCCAGGCCATGCTCACACACCAGCCTATAACCTCACTGAATGGTACTAGTAGAGCCTTGGGAACAGTAATGTATTCATGTGTTCAACAGAAGCTTTCAACACTTTTAAGTTTCATTTGGGAATGCTCTTCTCAGTTTAAGGCCCATTTCTGGGGCAGAGCAGAGGGCATTTTCACTCTGCATTCAACCTATGCTATACTTGTCCTGGGAGGACTTAATGTTGACACTGGCAGTCAGGTGGGTAGAAATGTTGCAAAATATGGAGATATGTTGAGATTGCAATATGTAGAGACCAAGTCACATCAGTGAGATAACAATGCAGCCATGGACAGTGTATATAGCATCCATCACAGATGGCAGTATCCACATGGGACTCATTTGCCCCTGACATTCACTCACATGCTGATTTATCAGTATGTTAAAACAAAAAAGCATCTCACAACTTTCCCCACAGAGGAGGGGGAGAAAATCCGAGTCGTCCAGTTGCTCTTGCACAACTCTGAGCACCACATTACATGGTGATATTGGAGAGGCCTCCCATCCTTTATCTTCTGTAAACTTCAGCTCATTCAAAACTCTGCTGCCCACATCCTGCAGCACACCAAGTCCCGCTCACCCATCAACCTTGCCTGCGCTGACCTGCTGGTGCTGAACGCTTCAAATTTCAATTTTGTGTTTAAATCCCTCCATGTCTCTGTAACCGCCTTCAGTGCCCCCATACTCTGTTTCTATGGCTGCGGTTTCAAACATCCCCCCTCCCTTCACACTACCATTGGTGGCTGTGCCTTCTTAAACTTTCCCGCCTCTGCTTTAAAACACTCCTCAAAACCCACCTCTTTGACAAAGCTTTTGATTGCCCCTTCTAAAATCTCCTTCCCTGCTTGGCATCTATTTTTCATTACACCTCTGTGAAGGATGTTGGGATGTTTCTTTATGTAAAGGTGCTTAAATAAATGCAAGCCATTTTTGGTGATGGTGTCAGCTTGGCTCAGTTGGTAGCACCTTGCCTGAGTCACAAGGCTCTGAGGAAGTGTTGCAATGCTGGAGGTGCTGTCTTTTGGATGAGAAAGTCCGAAGCCCTGGCCATATATTCCCTCCTCAACCACCACCACAGAAATCAAATTAATTAATTTTCTGTTTGCGGGAAATTAGGGATAGCATAAGATCCAAGGAGAGGACATATAAATTGGCCAGAAAAAGCAGTAAACCTGAGGATTGGGAGCAGTTTAGGATTCAACAAAGGAGGACAAAGGGATTAGTTAAGAAGGGGAAAATAGAGTATGAGAGTAAGCTTTCAGGGAACATAAAAACTGACTGTAAAAGCTTCTATAGCTATGTGAAGAGAAAAAGATTGGTGAAGTCAAGCGTAGGTCCCTTGCAGTCAGAATCAGGGGAATTTATAATGGGGAACAAAGAAATGGCAGACCAACTAAATACATATTTTGGTTCTGTCTTCACAAAGGAGGACACAAATAACCTCCCAGAGATGTTGGGGAACATAGGGTCTGATGAAAGGGAGGAACTCAAAGAAATCAGTATTTGTAGGGAAATGGTGTTAGGGAAATTGATGGGATTGAAGGCCGATAAATCCCCAGGGCCTGATAATCTACATCCTAGGGTACTTAAGGAAGTGGCCCTAGAAATAGTAGATGCGTTGCTGATCATCTTCCAACATTCAATGGAATCTGGAACAGTACCCATGGATTGGAGGGTAGCTAATGTTACCCCACTATTCAAAAAAGGTGGTAGAGAGAAAACGGGGAATTACAGACCGGTAAGCCTGACATCGGTAGTGGGGAAAATGCTAGAGTCCATTATAAAAGATGTAATAGCAGAGCACTTGGAAAACAGTAACAGGATCGGACAAAGTCAACTTGGATTTACAAAAGGTAAATCGTGCTTGACTAATCTACTGGAATTTTTTGAGGATGTAACTGGTAAAATAGATAAGGGAGAACCAGTGGATGTGGTGTATTTGGACTTTCAGAAGGCTTTCGATAAGGTCCCGCATAAGAGATTAGCGTGTAAAGTTAAGGCACATGGGATTGGGGGCAAGGTATTGACTTGGATAGAGAACTGGTTGGCAGACAGAAAGCAAAGAGTTGGAATAAACGGGTCTTTTTCAGAGTGGCAGGCAGTGACTAGTGGGGTACCGCAGGGATCGGTCCTTGGACCCCAGCTATTCACAATATATATTAATGATCTAGACAAGGGAACTAGATGTAATATCTCCAAATTTGCATACGACACAAAGCTGGGTGGGCGTGTGTGCTGTGAGGAGGATGCCGAGAAACTCCAGGATGATTTGGACAGGTTGGGCAGAAGCATGGCAGATGCAATATAATGTGGATAAATGTGAGGTTATCCACTTTGGTGGCAAAAACAGGAAGGCAGATTATCTGAATGGCAATAGATTGGGAGAAAGGGAAGTGCAACGAGACCTGGGTGTCCTTGTGCACCAGTCGCTGAAGGTAAGCATGCAGGTGCAGCAGGCAGTTAAGAAGGCAAATGGTATGTTGGCCTTCATAGCGAGAGGGTTTGAGTATAGGAACAAGGATGTCTTGCTCCAGTTGTACAGGGCCTTGGTGAGACCACATCTCGAGTATTGTGTGCAGTTCTGGTCGCTTTATCTGAGGAAGGATGTTCTTGCCATGGAAGGAGTTCAGCGAAGATTTACCAGGCTGATACCTGGGATGGCAGGAATGATGTATGAGGAGAGATTGGGTCGATTGGGCTTGTACTCGCTGGATTTTAGAAGAATGAGAGGGGATCTCACTGAAACTTATAAAATTCTGACAGGACTGGACAGACTAGATGCAGGAAGGATGTTCCCGATGGTCGGGGAGTCCAGAACCAGGGGTCACAGTCTAAGGATAAGGGGTAGGCCATTTAGGACAGAAATGAGGAGGAATTTCTTCACCCAGAGAGTGGTGAACCTGTGGAATTCTCTACCACAGAAGGCAATAGAGGCCAATTCATTAAATATATTCAAGGAGTTGCATATATTTCTTAAGGCTAAAGGGATCAAGAGGTATGGGGAGAAAGCAGGGACCGGGTACAGAATTTGGATGATCAGCCATGATCGCATTGAATGGCGGAGCAGGCTCGAGGGGCCGAATGGCCTACTCCTGCTCCTATCTTCTATGTTTCTTGTGCACTAATTAGTTGGTGTACCTACACAGCAGTGACTGCTCTTCAAACGCAATTAATTGGCTGTGAAGCTCTTTGGGACACTGTGCCAATGTGATAAGCGGCTATATCAATGCAAGTTCTTTAATTCATACAAAATATGATCACTAGGAATAGTGAATACACAAGCTACAGTACAATGGCTCGAAATCAGATAAAACTAGTGTGATCAGAACACCATCAAGACACCGTCACCAACTCCAGAATGAGGGCCATGAACAAGCACAGGATGAGGAATGGCTACTTGGCCAACTGAGTTGCTGCTTCCCACGGACCACAAAGAATCCCCTCTACCACCGATGATCCAACCTATTTCATATCTCCGCAGGCGGTTTCTCCCTATAAAATTAGAGCTGCAGAATAACTATCTCCCCACATCCTACAGTATTCTGCGCTGACCTTGGTGACATTACCAAGCTTTCAGCAGTTCAGATATCATGTTGCACACAGCACTCAATCATCTCTATCTGCCCCAATCCTTATAAATCTCAATCCCTTTCCGAACCAGATAGTCACCAGGTTTTTTTCCAGTGTTAATTGACACAGTATTAACTGTTTAATAAGTAATCTTTTCACATATTCGCAACTCTGTAGAAAAAATCCCATCAATCTCAGGCTTGCTTACCACTTGGCAACTTTGAACTTGTGTCTTCTATTTTTGTTTACAGCTCGTTAAATAAACTGCTTGTATGCTTCTCTCAGCCTTCTTCAAACCTAGGCCATGTCATCTTTTCTCCAATGAGAACAAGTTAAATTCTGTGTCCATCTTCCCAAGTCCTGTAATCTACCTCAACCTTTTGAAGGGATGATGTTCAAAATTGCACATAAATGTGGCCATCCCAGTGGTCTGTACAAGGCGAGAATAACTTGTTCCCACTAATTGTCAAAGGTCATCCCAGTACCTGGATTAGCAGCATATTTACTGGATTAAAAAAAAAATCACACCCAATGTTGTGTATGTACCTTTAAGAGAATAACTGGTCTCAGACTGCAGTACCGGCAGTGACCACCCCTGTATAAAAGGTGCTAGAGAGCCTCTGTTTGTTAGTTTCGCTATTGACTTCCACCAGTAAAGACTTGTTTGTTTTCACTCCTGCTGGTCCGTGTCTCAATCATTCACGGACTTAACACTGGCGAGGAATAAGAAACGAACTTACCTGCAACTCGGCAGCACCTCAGACGACGTTGTTGAAGGTCGGAGCCAGAAGAAAAAAAAGAGTCCAAAGAAACTCGGGAAACGGGCGTCGACCGTCAATCATCGGTTTGAAAACTTGCAGGACTGTTCAGAGCCAGGCTGGGTTCCTCGGTCTGTGGTTTCCCAGCTAATCGGGCTGGTGGCAGGTAGTGCTCTGATCCTTCCTGGGCTGCGGCGGGCTGAAGCTCGATCGGGTGGCTTTTCAACAGGGCCGGGCAGCGAGTCGGGAAGCAAAGAGAGAGAGAGAGAGGGTGGAGCACACAGGGCGCGGCCGGTGCTTTGAAGCCGGGCAGCGTTCGGACCTAAGAAGAGGGAGGGAAGTGTCCCAGAGGGTCCGCTCCACGACGGGAAAATAATAAAAGAAAAAGAATCAATATTTAACGCGCAAGAAACCGTGGAAAGCAGCGCTAACAACAGCGGGGAAGAAGGCAAAGCGCGGGAGGCGCCATTTTGTTAAATCGGGGAAGAAGGCAAAGCGCGGGAGGCACCATTTTAGATTTGCAAGATGCCGAAGACTGGCTGTATCACTGCTTTTGATAATACATTAGAGGACTGGACCACGTATGTGAAAAGAGTCACACACAGAATCACACAGAATCCCCACAGTGCAGATAGAGGCCATTTCGGCCCATCGAGCCTGCACCGACACATATCCCACCCTATCCCCGTAACCCCACGTATTTAATCCCCTAACACTAAGGGTCAATTTATCATAGCCAAATCAACCTAACCCGCACATCTTTGGACTGTGGGAGGAAACCGGAGCACCCGGAGGAAACCCACGCAGACACAGGGAGAATGTGCAAACTCCACACAGACAGTCGCCCGAGGCCAGATTTGAACCCGGGTCCCTGGCGCTGTGACGCAACAGTGCTAACCACTATGCCACCATGCCCCCCGAGGTATATTTCGAGGCAAACGAAATAGTGGAGGGGAAAAAGGCATCGATATTGCTAAACTTAATGGGCGCTAGAACGTACGGCCTATTGCGGGACCTGATTACTCCAGCCAAACCGAAGGCGAAGAGTTTTAACGAAATTGTTGCTGTCCTACAGGAACACTTAAACCCTGCACCGCTGTTGATAGCAGAAAGATTTAAATTCCACAGAAGAACTCAGCACAAAGATGAGAGCAATGCTGAGTATCTTACGGAACTATGCAAACTATCAAAGCACTGCCAGTTCGGAGCAGGACTGGCAGATACCCTACGGGACAAATTTGTCTGTGGACTCCTGAGTGAAGGAACACAGAAGAAGTTACTCTCAGAAAAAGAGTGGACGCTAGATAAGGCTTTCAGCGTGGCAGTATCGTATGAAGCAGCAGCCAGGGGAGCTGCAGAAATTCAACAAAAACCACAGGAATACGGCACCCACGAAATGACACGGGGATTTGCAAAATGTTATCGCTGCGGCAGAACTAACCATGACCAGAAGGACTGCTGGTCCAAAGACAAAATATGCAGACAATGCGGGAAGATTGGACACATTGCACGAGTTTGCAGGTCTGGAAAGAAGACCAGCGACAACAAAAAGGCTAAGGAACCGTACAAGAAAGTACAAAAGATGACGGACAGTAGTTCCGAAGATCAGATGAGCGATAGTGAATCCGGAAACAGGAGACTAAGCTGTCTCAAACTTCACAATGTAATCGCAAAAGAGGATCACCGAACCATTTGGGTCACCCTCACGATAGCAGGGTCCCAAGTTAAAATGTAATTGGATACAGGATCAGCGCTAACCGTCATGAATCGACGAGACTACGAGCGGCTATTTTCACACATACCCTTGAGAGAGACATCCATCGTCTTGACGACGTATACGGGGCAAAAGGTATACCCCAGAGGAAAAATAAGGGTGCCTGTCGAATACAATGGCAAGAAAATACGGAAATTGTATCTCTACATACTGCCAAATGGTGGACCACCGTTATTGGGACGGGAATGGATCAGGAAGATAAACTTAGATTGGCATTCCATTCATGCAATGACGGTGGACGGTAAAAAAGATGAAGACGTCACTCCTGGACGATTGTCAACAATCTTAGCTAACGCCAAAGAGGTATTTCAACAAGAACTGGGCACGCTTAAAGGCGTAACCGCCTCGATAAAAATAGAAGAGAATGCAGTTCCCAAGTTTTTCAAAGCAAGACCGGTACCATATGCAATTCGCCCAGCCATCGAGGCAGAGCTGGAGAATCTGGAGAAGGCGGGCGTGTTGTCTAAGGTCGACTGGAGCGAGTGGGCGACACCCATCGTTCCTGTCATGAAGAAAACGTTAAGCAATAAGTTCGGAGAGCCAAGGGAGATTCGCATCTGTGGGGATTTCAAGGTGACGGTGAACCCTGTCCTTCACACAGTACAATATCCTCTTCCAAGGATAGAAGACATCTTCGCCTCACTGTCTGGAGGGAAGCGTTTTACAAAAATTGACCTAGCACAAGCATATTTGCAGATGGAGGTTGAAGAGTCCTCTAGGAAGTATCTCACGATAAACACTCACAAAGGTCTTTACCAGTATCATCGATTGGTATTCGGAGTAGCATCGGCTCTGGCGATATGGCAAAGAGCGATGGAACAAGTCCTGCAAGGGATTCCGGGGACTCAGTGTTACTTGGACGACATCCTTGTAACAGGTGAAGATGACAGTGAACACCTTAACAACCTAGAACAGGTGCTCACTAGACTACGGGAACATGGGCTGCGAGCCAACCGCCCCAGTGCGAATTTTTTAAGAAACAGATATCGTATTGTGGCCACGTGATTGATGAAGAGGGGTTACATAAGTCCCCTGACAAAATTGAAGCGGTTGTTAAGGCCCCAGCGCCTGAAAATGTGTCGCAACTGAGGTCATTCCTCGGGTTGGTGAATTACTATCATAAGTTTTTGCCGAATTTGTCGACAATTTTGCACCCACTGAACGCCCTGCTACGAACGGGGGTAGCATGGAAATGGAGCGATGATTGTAAGCGTGCTTTTCAGAAGAGTAAGGACTTAATCACTTCAAGGGAAGTATTGGCTCACTACAACCCAGCACTGCCAATCAGGCTGGCGTGTGATGCGTCTCCCTACGGCATTGGGGCGGTACTGTCACATAAATTCCTTGATGGTTTAGAGAGGCCGATAGCTTTTGCGTCACGCTCGTTAACTTCTGCCGAGCGTAACTACGCCCAGATTGACAGAGAGGCCCTCAGCCTAGTGTGGGGGGGTGAAGAAGTTCAATCACTATCTGCACGGTCAAAAATTTACTCTACTAACCGATCATCAACCTCTTGTCTCCATTTTCAACCCTCAGAAGGGCGTACCGATAATGACGGCACAATGGCTGCAGAGATGGTCCCTTTTCCTAGGGGCACACCAATATGACATCGAGTACAAAGGAACTAAACAGCATGGAAATGCTGATGGATTGTCACACCTACCGTTGCCGATGGTGGAAGAAGAAGACCTTGCAGTGGATCCAATGGAGTTATTCCACTCGACCATAGTCGAATGTCTCCCTGTGACGAATGCAGACATAGAAAACGAAACACGGAATGACCCGACACTATCACGGGTCTATGATTTAACGGTGAAGGGATGGCCAGCACATGGCGAACCACTGCTGCCAGCATTCTCGCCGAGAAAAGAACAGCTGTCAGTGTGCAGAGGAACCTTGATGTGTGGATCCAAAGTAGTAATTCCACCTAAGTTGACGGATAGAGTACCCAATGAGCTTCATGAGGGTCATCTGGGTGGGGTAAAAATGAAGAACTTAGCCAGAGCGTTTGTGTGGTGGCCGGGAATCGATAGAGTAATCGAAGAGATGACCAAGAGCTGTGCAGGATGCCAGAAGGTCCAAAACGCCCCACCACAAGCCCCTCTACATCCATGGGAGTGGCCCTCATCTCCATGGCAACGGGTGCACATTGATTTTGCTGGTCCCTTCATGGACTCGATGTTTTTAATTGCGGTGGATGCACATTCAAAGTGGCCAGAGGTAATAAAAATGTCCTCAACCACCACGGAAAAAACTATCACAGTTTTGCGAACCATATTCGCCAGGAATGGGCTGCCTGAACAGATTTGCTCTGACAATGGACCACAGTTTGTGTCTGAAGAGTTCCGGAGGTTCTTAAAGAACAATGGCGTTAAGCATTACACATCTGCCCCATATCATCCAGCCACTAATGGATTGGCCGAGAGGTTTGTCCAAACATTCAAGAAGGCTATCAAGGCAATGTGTAATGAAGATATACCCCTACAACACAAGGTGGACAACTTCTTGTTTGCCTACCGGAATGCGACACATGCGGTTACCAACCAAACCCCAGCCATGATGTTCTTCAATCGAAGGCTACGATGTCGCTTGGATTTGGTTAAGCCAAACGTCCGAAGAGATGTGGAGAACAGGCAGTTTCAGAATATGAATGAAAGGCCGACCAGGAGTTTTAAGATAGGTCAACCAGTTTTGGCCCGGGACTACCGCACTGAGAAATGGCAGCCAGGAACGATTTTTACACGGCAAGGACCTCTCATGTATACCGCGGACGTTGGAGAGAGCATTGTAAGACGCCATGCTGACCAGATTCTAGAGTCAATGGAAAACGTCAACTCCACACCACGATCTGATACACCTGGCAATGAAATCGACGTACCAATTGCAGCTACCGCAGAATCAGTGATATTGGAAGATGAACCAAACAACGACATTGATCTCGACTCAACGTTGCCAGAAGAACCTGATACCCCAAAGAGGCGTTATCCAGACAGAATCAGGAAGCCTCCTCAAAGACTGAACTTATAATTGCTTAAACTTAACCAATGTATCTAGCAACCGTGATTGTGATTGTAATTAGTTATCATTTAGTTGTTAAATGAATGTTATGTACTGTTTATCTAAAAGGGGAGGAATTGTTGTGTATGTACCTTTAAGAGAATAACTGGTCTCAGACTGCAGTACCGGCAGTGACCACCCCTGTATAACAGGCGCTAGAGAGCCTCTGTTTGTTAGTTTCGCTATTGACTTCCACCAGTAAAGACTTGTTTGTTTTCACTCCTGCTGGTCCGTGTCTCAATCATTCACGGACTTAACACCCAAACCCTTCCCCAGTTTTGATAAAGGACATCCTTCTGTGGTGTACAAAGGCCATGTTTCCCCATCCAATAGGACCAGTTATCGATCTTGAAATCCTCCTTGGCTGCTCCATTTATTCAGTCCCGAGTGCTAGGAATGCAACCACACACCCTGATGCTTGTCGCCATGCCCAATCTATTAGAAAAAACAGCAGCTCCTTACCCTTCCACTCTTGACGACTTCACTGTTGTCTCCTAGAGCCAGCGCAGCACAGGCCTTGTTGAAGTCTGCCAGGCCACCGATAGGGAGGTACTCTTTGTCCATTTTCTTTGCTGCAATTTGGGCCTCGGCCTGTTGAGAATGTCAGAAACCAGGGTACATATCAGTTCTAGTAATGTCCAGAGGCACTGCATGTTCTGGGGCACCTTTCATTTAAACTACAGCCTTCTCCCTGAAAATCTCGAGTAAGATTATTCACCGTATGTCTTTCCTGACAGCAGACACAATCAGCCTCCATGGGACTGTGTAAATGGACACACGCTCCACAAATTTTCCCAGAGATTTGTTTTTGTGATGGTACAACTGTAACACTGTTTTTCTCCCTCTCATGTACAGTATCCCTCTAGAATATTTCAGGCAAAATCATTGATACAAAGGAGTTTGTTATACAGGATTAACACTTGGGCCTAGAAATTCGGTGGGCTGCGCCACCAGTTAGCGCCCAAAGAGGGCACTTAGTGGCTTTAGCGCCACTGGCCACGCCCCCCGCAAAATTTAGCGGGTCGCTAATGGCGGCGTTAGCCTGTAGCACTGCGCCGCCACCGATGGCGTCATCGGTGTGCGCAGCGCCCCGCTCACGATATTGGGTCACCCCCCCTGCTGTAACGCTGGTCGCAATCTGCGACCGGTTCAGGGGGGCCGACCTGCGGCGGTAGTAGCGCTAATTAAAGGGGAGGTGCGGGGCGGCCATTTTTTTTTGCTGGCCGCCTGCCAGCACCTCCTCGCGCCGCCGTCCCCGGCCTCCTGAGACCCCCCTCGGGCAGTACCGGCTGTGTCCCAAGAGCCCGGCACTTCTCCTTGGTGCCGTACTCTTTTGCCGGCAATCGCGATCTCTGATCGCGCTGGTGCAGGCCCCTCCCCTTTAAGAAGGGGAGGAAGGCCTGCAGTACCGCAGCGCGCCGTGCCGCAGCATGTGGCGCTGCGGCACGCTGCGCTGCAATATTCAGTTACAGCGCCCCAAGAGGGACGCGGGGCGCCTCGAGCAGCGTCCCGCTTCCATTTGGGGCGCTGAAACCGAATATCGGGCTGGCGCAAGCGGCTCCGTCAGGAGTGGTAATTCCGGCGCCCAGTCGAGCGGCGCCACCGAATTTCTAGGCCTTCAACTCTTACAGGGCATTTACACATCAAGAGGCTGAGCAGACGTCAAGCTTTGTGTTGTTAACTGCCTGTGCCACCTTGCAGACTCATCTTTAAATATACACATTTAAGGATTGTAGGCCTAGAAATTCAGTATCGCCACGTTTGTGGCGCTACAGTCAAGCGTGCGCTAAATTTAGCGCCCGGCGCAACTTAGTGCCACCTTCAGCGAAATTGAGTTGCATCGCCCCAAGAGGTTCTTGCTGCGCTAAAGCAGGCGCTGCACGACTATCCTAAGGCGCTAAGCCGGAGAGGCGAGGCGCTACCACCGAGGGCGGGCACAGCGCAGGCGCGGCCAGTTAGCGATTGCAGGCAGACATGCTGGCGCCGGTCACCTCTTAAAGGGGGAGGGTTGATTTGGCTTGCAGCCACGCCCTGCACATTGGAGCCCTGATTCTAGGCCTGGACAGACCTGCTGTGACATCGTTACGCCTACGACCATGGAGCGGGCCAGGGAGCGAGCACAGCGCTTCAGTGAGGGGGCCCTGAAGGTTCTGGTTGGCGCAGTGGAGCACAGGCGACCTATCCTCTTTCCGGACAGTGGCAGGAGGCCGCTGCCCAACGAATATCGAAAAGTTTGGAGGGAGGTGGCACACAGAGTGATCTCCAGCAGCATGGTACCTAGGACCCCAACGCAATGCAGGAAGAAGTTCAACGACCTCACTCGGGTTGTCAGGGTGAGTACCCTTTCCAGTATCCTCTTCATCCCTGCATGTGCACCTCACTTTATGGCCAAATGGTCCTGAAAGCCCCAATGCCCAGCCCTCATCCAAGAGCTATGGGCCTCTCATGAAAATCACATGCACAATCACCACTTTACACACTAAGGGCTATTCGACCATGGGAGGCAGTGCAGCCAAGATCAGGGCTTGACACTGCAAGGGCTATTCCACCATGGGAGGCAGTGCAGCCAAGATCAGGGCTTCACACTGTAAAGGCTATTCCACCATGGGAGGCAGTGCAGCCAAGATCAGGGCTTCACACTGTACTCAGAGCCCGTCCTTTCTCTTGCAAGGCAAGCTGGCCCACAATAGGAGGCAGCAGCAACGGACCGGGGGAGGCCACCCTGAACTTAAAGACCTCAGCGATCTGGAGCAGCGAGTGGAACGGATTATGGCAGGCCGACTGATTGGCCCCGTCGCCACTGGAGATGCCGACCCTGTTCTGGACAGCAATGGTAAGGTGATCACCTTTTGGACCTCTCTCTTTCCACTTGTGCCTCACACCAGCATCCTTTGCCACTATCGAACCAATGCAGTGCATTGCAGCACTCATGCCTCCCTCGCTGCCGCCCTGTCCTCACGCTAAAGCAACTCTTGAACCTCCCTGCTTTCAGATGCTGATTCGCCAGGTGAGGAGGCGGGCCCTCAAGCTGCCACTGCAAGTGAATCGGAAGGCGAGGAGGAGGAAGAGGAAGCCGGAACATCAGTACCACCCTCAGCCGAGGCAGCCCGTGGCCATAATGGGGACATGTCTTCCCTGGAGGGGAGAAAGGTCTGAGGAGGGTGAAGCTCCGGGGCCCAGCGGGCTGCAGCAACGCAGAGGGGGGGTAGGGAAGCTCGTGGCATTCTCCCCGGAGGGAGAGTGTGGCCTCCAGTCCTGCTACAGCGAGCGCAGAGGAGGTGCGGCTCCTTGCTGAAATGGGCGCCCAGGCGGAGCGCAGGCACACTGAGCTCATGGCTGCAGTGGCAAGGATGCCTGACTCCATAGAGTCACTGGCAAGGAGTGTACAGGAATTCGGGGCAGCACAGGCAAGGAGTCTGCAGGACTTCGGTGCAGCACTCGCGGCTTCCAGCCAAGTGCTTAGTCGTGCCATGCAGTCACTGGCTGGTTTGATGCAGACACAGATCAGGGCCACACGAGCATTAACTGCTGCCACCCTCGCTGGATCGGGCAGGATTCGCCGGGGCCCTCGCCGCGCCGCAGCAGGCCAGCAGTCTGTGCTTCAGCAGATTGCTGCGCATGGTTCAGTGCTGCCCCGTGCGAGTGCCAGTGTCTCGTCCGACCAGGGAGTGCCTGTGCTGTCAGGTTGGCAGCATTCCTGCTGCCAACACTGTCACTCCTCCACTGCAGCTGCCACCACCCGTAGGACAGACTGCTGCCGCCCAAGCAGAGTTGGAGCAGTCAGCAGCCGGGCCCTCCAGGCCCAGAGCTGGTCCAGGCCGTCCCCCAAGGGCATCTGCCGACTCACTATCTGACCCTCAGCAGCCTTCCCCCAGCCTTGCTGCAGCCACTGGGTCCCATTGCGGAGCTGCTGCAGGGTGGGAAGGGGCCAATCTTGGAAGCGAGGCAGATCACCCTCGCAGGCCAAAAAGTAGGAGATGTGGCAAAATGCTGTGTTATTTTTGGGAAGGCCGAGGATCATGGTCATTTTTGTTTAACTCTTTTATTCATTGTTTCCAGGTTGTGAGAGCCAGTTATGTGTCTGACTTTTTTTGGGGGTTTCCTCTGTATTTGTTTGTCATGCGGGAAGGGCACAAAGTTTGTTAAATAAATAATTGTCTTTATTCAGATTGTGCATGTTTGCACTTTGAACTATTTGTTGCCTTGACCGGCTCAGGGTTTGCGGAGCGGGTCCATTCATGTTCTTTCAATGGCACAAGCCATTCCCTGAGAGGGGGCCTAGAACCGACTTGCAATAAGCCGCTGACGGACGGCCCTTGCACTTTGTGCCTCCCTCCCGTCTTGGTGCTCCTCCTCCTCCTCCTCTGGTGGTCCTCCAATGTCTGCTGGCAGTGGCTGAGTCCTGAGGATAGCAAGGTTGTGCAGCATGCAGCACACTACAACGAAATGGGAGACTCGCTCAGGTGAGTACTGAAGGGCTCCCCCGGAATGGTCCAGACAGCGGAACCGTTGCTTTAGCACGCCGATTGTGTGCTCAATTATGTTCCTGGTCGCTTGATGGCTGTCATTGTATCGCTCTTCAGCAGGGGTGCTGGGCGCACGGAGCGGGGTCATCAGCCAGGTGCACAAAGGATAGCCCTTGTCCCCGAGAAGCCAGCCTCCTGGGTGAGCCGGGGCTTCGAAAAGGTCTGCCAAAGTCTGGCGCAGGATGAAGGCGTCGTGGCTGCTGTCTGGAAAGCGGGCATTGACAGCTAGTATCAGCTGCCTGTGGTCACACACCAACTGCACGTTCAACGAATGGAACCCCTTCCGGTTGCGGTAATCCTCGGCATTCTCTAGAGGTGCCCGCAAAGCCACGTGTGTGCAGTCAATGGCGCCCTGGACCATGGGGAAGCCCGCTACTCTTGCAAATCCCATTGCACGCTCCTGCTGCTTGTCCAGGGTCATGGGGAAGGAAATGTACTGACGTCTCCTTTTGAAGAGTGCATTCGAGACTTGGCAGATGCAGCAATGCACCGCGAACTGGGAGACACTGGCAATGTCCCCAGTAGCGGATTGGAAGGAGCCGGTGGCATAGTAGTTCAGAGCCACTGTCACCTTCACTGCCACCGACAGAGACGTCCTGCTCCTCAGCTGAGGCTGCAGATCTCTCTGAAGCAGGTGGCAGATCTCAGTGACCACCTCCCTTCTGAATCGAAGCCTCCGAATACACTGCTCCTCAGACATGTTGAGGTATGAGAACTGCTGGCGGTATACCCTGGGAGGGTAAGGCCTCCTGTGCCGACGCCTGTTGGCCCTCCTCCGTCTGGCCACGATTGGCACTCTATCTCGGTGTCTCTGAGCCCTCTCAATGCAATGGAGAAACCCATCGTTTCCACCCATTGCAGCCCCCATTATATGTGGCCACTCAAGGCTATGGCACTGAAAAATCAATCCAACTGCAAAGTTCTGGGCTGAAGCCAGAAGTACCTGTGCAAGCGCTGAGTCAAAGCAGAAAGCTCTCTCCCTTTGTCTCTCTGCAAATCTCTCTCTCACACAGAAGGAGTGGTCCAAAATGGCTACCACAAAGAAGGCAGGAAGAGCCCCCTTTAAATAGCGCCCCCCCCAGCCCCACAGCGACTGGGAACCGTTCCACTCAACTAGTCGCTGGGAGCGCCAGGCGGAAAGGGGGGCGCCACTGAAGTTCCGGTTCGGGGCGCACCAAGGGCGTTGCACCATGAAATGACGTCAGGATCTGCGCGTGCAGCTGAGTGGGCGTTGCGGTTTTGCACCGCCGCTAAATGTCCACTCAAGTTCGCGAGAGGCGCAGATCGCGCCGCGCCCGGCTGCTAGCCGCTTCGCGCCCCACTTATCGCCCTCTTAAGGCGCTAGCAGCTGGCGCTACCAACTGAATTTCTAGGCCGTAGTTTTTCCACTTTGCCTCTCGGGGTGTTAGATAGCAACTGACACCCTGGTGGCTCAACTGAGTAACTGCTCGACAAATCATGTGGCATCAGGAACTGAATATTAAATCAGGGGAATATCACAACTTCTATACAGGGGCATATGAAGCAGGTTCAGACTGTGCCAGGGAGCTATTTAAGAACATAAGAAATAAGAGTAGGCCATTCAGCCCCTCGAACCTGCTCCACCATTCAATAAGATCATGGCTGATCTTCTACCTCAACTCCACCTTCCCGCACTATCCCCATATCCTTGATTCCCTCAGTATCCAAATATCTATCGATCTCTGTCTTGAATATACAGTACTCAACAACTGAGCATCCACAACCCACTGGTGTAGAGAATTCCAAAGAGTCACAACCCTTTGAGTGAAGAAATTTCTCATCTCAGTACTAAATGGCTGATCCCTTCTGAGACTGACTCCTAGTTCTAGACTCCCCAGCCAGTTTGTGACAGAATGTCACGTACCCAGGAATGTCACCTGAACACCACCCCTCCCCATGCAAACTCCCCTGAAAGACGCTCACACATTCTTTAAGATGGATTAACCAAACATTTGGTTGAAAAAGAAATTGTCTTGGTTAGAGTATAAAGCAAAATGTTTATGTCATGACTCAAGCTGACATGCCATGAAACTTTAGTGTGTTTGCCTTGCAAATTATTCACACAAATCCCACCCCAGGCCTTTTCTGCAGAAGGTGCTGATTCTTGCTGGTTGCCAAAGTGGCCACTCTGTGTGTGAGCCAAGACAACAAAACGCCAGTGGGTCTGATATGATGGACATCAAAACGAAACCCACTCCTGTCCCCACCCAATGTCCCACACAAATGGGCCTCGATATTAACCCACTCCCCCACCCCATATGACGGGTGGGGAAGGGTTAATGAGTTAAAAATGGGGAGCGCAACCCCAACATGCCACCAGATATCAGTGTCCTGCTGTGGCTGATTTCTGTCCCTTCTTAGCCGAGTGCCGACCGTAGCCACGTCCCCAGCACCACCCATCTGCGATCAGAAAACTCAGCACAAACTGGGGTTCTAACCCAGGACCTTACGATGAGATTTTGGTTAGATTGTTATCGTAACTACCATAGGTACAGTCATCCACATTCTCAATGTAGTTGAGCCCTCACATGCAAATGAGTAGCTAAACAGGAAAAGAATCACTGGGATATTTTAAGGCACTGGGTATCATCAACTGTGCTTTGGCAATTTCCTTCAACACCCCCCCCCCACCCCACCGTACATTGTGGTATATATTTTCAACAAAGGTACAGCAGTGTAGTGGTTATGCTACTGGACTAGTAATCATTCCTGGGTCCCGGCCTCCAGAGGCCTGGACTAATAATCCAGAAAACCAGAGTTAAAATCCCACCGTGACAGCTTGGGAATTTTAATTCAGTTTAAATTAAAAAACTGGTTATTGATAAAAGTGACCATGAAGCTGTCGGATTGTCATAAAAACTCAACTGGTTCACTAATGTCCTTTAGGGAAGGAAACCTGCCGTCCTTACCCGGTCTGGCCTGTATGTAACTCCAGACCCACACCAATGCAGTTGTCTCTTAACTGCTCTCTGATGTGGCCCAGCAAACCACTCAGTTGTATCACAATGGTACAGCTGTTCAAGAAGAAGGTCTTCCCACCACTTTCTCAGGGCAATTAGGGTTGGCCGATCTTGCCAACGACACCCACATCCCGCGAATGAAAAATAAACTGTACTTTGTGGACAGCTCTTTGCTCAGCTGAATGGCAGCCTATTCATTAGTAGGTTGAATTATTGAGAAGGAAAACCAAACTTTGGTTTAACAGGAATCCCAGGTTATAGTTCTGGCACTGCAGGTAAGATCTCGATATGAATAATAAAGTTGACAATAATAAGCATATTGCTTGGAGCAACATTTCAACTGGCTGCACAGTGGACTCTATTAGCCAGACTCTTATCAAAAACAAGGACCCTGCAAGTTGATGGTATTACGAAACCCTCCCATTTGTCTTCCTCTAAGGCTGGGAAGTGCAGCAGTCTGGGCTGTACGTTGTAAAGGATGGGGCTGCCCAGCCCCCAACAGATGGTCTTTCAGTAACTTTATGAAGTTACTAAATCCTTTTTCCTACCAGTGCTCTCCATGGCATGTGCCAGCCTCAGCCAGTTCCCAGGCTTCTGCCAGCACTGCTCAGTGCCAAGGGACCCAATTCTGGACACCACACTTTAGGAAGGACATGACGGCCTTGGAAAGGGTACAGAAGAGATTTACTAGAATGGTTTCCGGGATGAGAGTGTACAGTTACATGGATAGACTGGAGAAGCTAGGGTTCTCCTTAGAGCAGAGAAGGCAAAAAGAAGATTTGATCGAGGTGTTTAAAATCATGAAGGATTTAGATAGAGTAAATAAAGAGAAACCATTTCCAATGGCTGAAAGGTCGACAATGAGGGGGAACAGATTTAAGGTGATTGGCAAAAGAACCAGAGGCGAGGTGAGGAGAAGCTTTTTTACGCAACGAGTGGTTAGGATTTGGAATGCACTGCCTGATAGGGCGGTGGATACAGATTCAATAGTAGCCTTCAAAAGGGAATTGGATAAATACTTGAAGAAAAAAATTGCAGGGATATGGGGAAAGAGCAGGGAGTGGGACTAACTGGATTGCTCTTCGGAAGAGCCCTGTGCTGTACTGTTCTATGATTCTTGAAAAGTCTGTGCGAGGTTTTGGATTTCTCCATTGTCACTCATTTAAAAATAAAACAAGGATGCCACATTCAACTCACCTTTCGGACAGAGTTCAACACGAATGGCTTCCCGTTGTCGTCACGGTACGCACCAACGCCCAAGTTCATTTTCTTGGGGTTGTTGTCACGCTTAAAAGCTTCAGTAACCCCAAGGATGGGATCGGGGGGGCCCATTTCCACATGTGACCACACAGAGCTGGAAGATCATTAGAAGACATGTTTTAGCAACAGTTTTCTCTAAAGAGAGGCTATTAATGTGAATTCACATTAATATCACCTAAACTTAAGAGTAAATAATTGGTGTTATAATATGTTAGAAGTAGTTACATTATATTATAATAATCAGCATTTATAATGCCTATGTAAACTTGTCACGTTGTAATTACAACTTCCTGCCAATGGAGCCACTGCCGAGAGAAAAATGTAATTACAGAGCGACAAGTTTACATAGAAAGAAAGAATGAACAAACTTGCATTTATATATCACCTTTGACAACCTCAGGATGTGCCATGCTTCACAGCCAATGAAGTGCAGCCTGTTGTCGTCTTGGGAAATGCAGCAGCCAATTGCACATAGCAAGGCCCGACAAACAGCAGTTTAATAAATGCCCAGTTCCTCTGTTTCTGGAGGTTATGACTGAGGGATAAATGTTGGCCAGCACACTGGGAAAACTCCTCTGTTCTTCTCGGAATAGTAAACTGGGATCGTGTATGTCTGTCTGAGCAGTCGGACGCTGCGCTTTACTGTCTCATCTAAAAGACGGCACCTCCAACAATGCAGCACGCCCTCTACTACACTGATGTGTTACCCTACATTATGTGCTCAAGTCCTGAAGTAGAGCTTGAACCACAGAATCAAAAGTGATACTTAACAGATACTAAGTGGGGAAGAGACTTGGGCCTCGATTTTCAATGGGCCGTGAGGCGGGCGGGGGTTAAAATTGCAAAACCTGGGGGTCGGGACCCCCCCCCCGCCTCCACGCCATTTTAACCCAGGTGTGTCTGATGGACTCGAATCAGTCCTGCCTGCAACTGGCGGGACTGGTCTTTAGGGCCCTTAAACAGCACTAATTAGCCATCATAATCCCATTTAACAGGCCCTTGCCTGTTTAACCCTTTTCCCACATAAAACACGCCTGGTGGGGATGACGCCTGGGAAACCTGACGTGAACACTCTTGGCTTGTTGACTATCAGCTGCAGGTCCAACATTAAAGAGGATATTTGATCAGTCATCATTTGCAGGTGGCAGGACTTTGTTGTCTCAGGTCTGGAGCAACTTTTACCAGGCCTAGCCACACCTGTGGAAGGTTGGAGCCTCACACAATTCTCCAGTGTGACCTCCTGCAAGACCCCTCTCGCCACCCTCACTCAGCGCTTCCTCAACTGAGGCATCTACCAGAAGCATGGGAGCCATTTTTTCCCTTCCCTTCTGGGCATTAGAGGAGCTCGAGCACCAGGCGCGGCAGCAGCAGAACCAGGAACAACAGCAGCACCAGCAACAGCAGCAGGAGCGACAGGCTGCTGCTCACCCACCTGAGGCAGCACAGGCCAGAAGGGGCCAGCGCATGGAAGCCCGTCGGCGCTGGAGATACCCCCCAAACAGGGTCTACAGACACAGGGTCAGCTACCTCAACATGACTGAGCAACAGTGCCAAAGGCGGCTCCGACTTTCGCGACAGGTGGTGACTGACATCTGCGCAATGCTGCAGCAAGACCTGGAGCCCAGAGCACCAGGTCGACACTCCTTACCAGTGGCTGTCAAAGTCACCACCGCACTGAACCTTTTTTGCCTCAGGCTCATTCCAGGGACCAGCAGCAGACATCAGCGGCATCTCCCAGTCAGCCGCACACACTTGCATCACGCAGGTAACCGATGTCCTCTTTGCCCTCGTGCACAATCACATCCATTTCACCAGGGATCGCGCAAATGTGACGGCGCGAGCGGCTGGATTAGCTCATCTGGCAGACTTTCCAAGGGTGCAGGGCATCATTGACTGCACACGTGGCCCTTAGGGCACCCCATCGCAATCCAAGTATTTTTGTCAACCGCAAGAGCTTCCACTCCCTTAACGTTCAGCTGGTGTGTGACCACAAGAAGGAGATTTTGCATGTTTGTGCCAAGTACCCTGGCAGTTGCCATGACTCCTTCATACTGCGCCAGTCTAGTGTGCCTCCGCTATTCAGTCCGCCAGACCAACTTCACGGATGGCTACTTGGTGACAAGGGCTATCCCCTAAGGACTTGGCTAATGACGCCATTGAGGAGGCCAGCCAATGAAGCTGAGGAACACTACAACTCCAGCCACATTTCCACCAGATCCATAATCGAGCAAACCATCGGCTTGCTGAAGATGCGCTTCAGATGCCTGGATAGATCAGGTGGAGCCCTACAGTACTTAGCAGCCAGGGTCTCCAAAATCGTCATGGTTTGCTGTGCACTCCACAACATGGCACAGCGTCATGGCTTGCAGATTCCTGAGGACCAAGTGGCTCCTCTCATACCCTCCTCAGATGAGGAGGAGGAGGAGGAGGGCAAGAACGAGCATCCTGCAGAGGCCCATCAACCAGCGGCAGCATTACGCGAGAACACTGTTGCCCGGGATGCAAGGAACGCACTCATCCTGGCCAGATTTGCTTAGCCTAGTTAATCAAACTCTTTTGCCTCACAGCTTGTTACCTGAGCATCGACAATGGCCAAACCCTGCGGATTCCAAGCAATTTGACCAGCATCCTGACAACTGCAAGTAATCCTAAGCCCTCAATGTGAAAGCCCCATTCGCGAAATGACACACGCCAGAACTGCAGCAGTTGCCATTAAAATTTTTATGAAACACACACAACTGCTGGCAATTTCCAAAATACACAGCATTTCTGCCAAGTGACTACCCTTGTGACTATTTGTGCTTTATTTTCCTCTTACGCGTGCTCCTACATAGTGGTTCCCCTGTGGCTTCAGCAGACGTGGAGGCTCCTTGCTCACTTTCCTGCTGCTCCTGTCTCGACACCTTTGGCGGGCGTCTTCTGGGGTGGCGAGCCTGTGAGGGCTCGTCAACAGTCAGCTGCTCCTGTGGCTGTGCAGGAGTTGAGACGTCTATCTCCGTTGGGGTTCTAACCGAGGGTTCTGCAGTGGCATGGAAGTGAGAGCGCTTGGAGAGGAGCCCCCACTTCCTTGAGGTCTGCCACCAACCTCCCTCTCATGCGTCAGGTCCCCTTCAGTGCCTGCAAGTGGCTTGAGAGCAGCTTGCTGCACATCAGGGGGGCCATGGGGACCCGTATCTGCAATGGCAGTCCTACTCAGAAGGACTTCCATGAAGGGCTGGTTTCTCTGTTCAATAGATGCCCATCGCGCCTCAAGAGATGTCATTCTATTCTGAACACTCACCATGTTTTCCATACCCTGGCGACTAACCTCCTCCATGGCCGTAGCCCTCCTCTCCTCTACCGTAGCCAGCCTTACCACGGAGGCAGCAATCATTTCCACGTAGGTAGCCATCCTTTCTGTGTTGAGGCGTTCATGCGCCACTGACTCCACAAAGGCTCTGCTCATGTTCGCTATGGACTCCTCCATTCGCAGCGACCCTGGAGACAACACCTGCCAGAGACTCCTGCATCTGTGCATGGAGTTCCATCACCTCTGATCTTACGGATGGACCCAGAGGCAGAGGGTCGACATGCAGCTGAGCCGAGCTGGCTAGAGTCCTGCGCCCAACGACGAGGACTCTCCACTGCTGTCCCTGTCTCCACAATCTGCTGATGCTCACTTGTGAGCTGTGATACACCAGGTGACAACGCTACTCTATGTCCCGAAGGTCCCACCGAGGTGTGAGTGTCTGCGCTGGTGCTGGGTGCACTTATTTCTGCTGACGCTGCTCCCTCAGAGGTTGCAGATTCCTCTGAGGAGTCTGGCTGCTCAGGCTCTTCCTCCTGCAGAGTGGGGACGGGGGCTCTCGATGGTCCTGTGGGGGAGTCAAGGAAAAAGTTAAGATGTGATGACAAGGTTACATGCACATTGCATTTTGCAGATGATTATAAGTCCATATGATGTAGCTTCAGAATCATTATCAGCGACTCATGCAATGCCAATGAGAGAGATGGAAAACTATTCTGTCACCAGCTTGCGGGGATGCTCCTGTCTGTCCTTCCCCAACTTCTGCTTCACGGTCAGCCCCCCCCCCCAATCTCCAGGACACCTTCCTCCCTGGGGGTGAGCTGGGCTAATGAGGGCGGCCCTCCTCCTATCCTGGCTCGCTCTCTTTTGTTGTGAGCTCTCTTTTCCTGCAATGAGGGAGACAAGGGGAGGTTGAGTGACAATGAAGGAGTGAGCGCAGAGATTGCATAGCATAGATACTTAGAAGGAGACAAAGGTGGAGTGAGGTTGCAAGACCAAGGGCCCTCCCTGTGTGTTGTCAGTTGTGTTCAAAGCATCAGAGAGGGAGTGTGAGGGCTGCATGGTGGAATAGTTATGTGAATGTGAGCATAGAGAGAGAGGGAATGGGTAAGGGTGCATGGATGTCAGTGTCTAGTGGGATGTGCAGGAAGAGATTGCTAAAGCTGAGTGCTGGTGAGGAAAGACAATAGGGATCAGATTGAGGGTGATGGAAACTTCATACAGTACTTACTTTTCCAGTGCGAAGGAGGTCATGGAATCTTTTTCTGCGCTGCAACCACCTTCTTCGTGTAAGCCCCAAGGAGTTGACTTGACCTGCCACCTCTAGCCACACAGCCTTGGTCTGGCTGGGAGGCCTCTTCCTCCCTGAAGAAGGGAAGAGGACCTCCTTGTGGGCCCTAGCACCATCCAGTAATGCCTGGATTGAAGCCTCATCAAATTTGGGGGCAGATCTGGCCCTCCCGCTGGCCGTTCCTCCTGCAGGCTCCTGTGCCATCTTAATGGTGAAGGTTGGAAGCCTGTAGAGGAAGCAAGGCTTGCTGTGGACCTTAAAAGCAGCAGCAATGATGACGTCATATTCTGCGACTTTCTGACTGGAAATACTCAATTGCCAAGGCTTCCCACACGCTGGAAATCAATTGGCCAGTTGTGTTAAATTTGCATCAATCTCACAGACCCATTTACAATCGTGTGGGAATCACTAAATTCGGGGAACCCGCCAATTCCCCGCACCCGAGTTAAAATCGACCCCTTGTAGTTAGACTTGAAATCTAATTTAGGTAACTGGGATTCTTTTTGCTGTGGAAAAAAAATCAGCCCCTTATTTTCTCTCCATCTTAAAAGAACCCACAAGGCGGCATTCTCTCCAGCAAATTCATGTATTAAAACCACAAGAGAGGGAGAGAGTTGATCAATAAAGGGGGGAAGGCAGGGAGTGCAAGGACTCGACAGATAGGGCACAGGCACAAAAGGCAGCGTGGGGCAGTTTGGTGGAAATGCATCCTTCACAGTACTCACTCCTGGCCTTGTTACAGCAGCTATAGGCTTGTCATTTCCCACGGTGAAATGGACAGGGAAATCAAAACCCATGTTAAACACAAAGTGGGGGGGGGGGGGGGGGGGTAAGTGTCGGCACAATTAGGAAATTAGGCGCAAATTGAGCTTGAAATTGTGCTGATTAGGTTACAGTTCAAGTTTCTGCTAAAATTCAGTTGCACGATCACAAACATAAAGGGCTCGATTTTCATTGAGCCGTGGAGTCGGGTTTGGAGGTGTGCTGGGGGTTAAAATTGCAAAAACTGGTGGGCGGGACCCCCCCCCCCGCCCGGTTCCCGACTCCGAGCAATTTTAGCTCAGGCGTGTCTGATGGTCCCAACTCCGTCCCGCATCCAACAGGTGGGACTGGTCTTTAAGGCCCTTAATTACCACTAAATGGCCTCTATAATCCTATTTTAACAGGCCCTTGCAAATTTAACCCTTTTCCCACGTAAAACGCGCCTGGTGAGAATCACAAATGTGAAACCTGGCGGGAGCACTATTGGATTGCTGACTATCAACTGCAGGTCAACCATTAAAGAGATTTGATCAGCCATCATTTGCAGGTGGCAGGACTTAGTGGTCTCAGGTCTGGGGAAACTTTTAGAAGGCTTAACCACACCTGTGGAAGGTTGGAGCCTCACACCCATCTCCAGTGTGGCCTCCTGGGAAACCCCTCTCACCACCTTCACTCAGCGTTTCCTCAATGGTGGCATATACCAGAAGCATGGGGGCCATTTATTTCCTTCCCATCTGGGCATTAGAGGAGCTCGAGCACCAGCCGCGGCACCAGCAGAACCAGGAACAACAGCAGCACCAGCAACAGCAGGAGCGACAGGCTGCTGCTCACGCGCCTGAGGCTGCACAGGCCAGAAGGGGCCAGCGCCTGGAAGCCCGTCGGCGCAGGAGATACCCCCCAAACAGGGCCTACAGACACAGGGTCACCTTTCTCAACATGTCTGAGCAGCAGTGCCAAAGGCGGCTCCGAATTTCGCGAGAGGTAGTGACTGACATCTGCGCAATGCTACAGCAAGACCTGCTGCCCAGAGGACCAGGTGGACAAGCATTACCAGTGGCTGTCAAAGTCACCACCGCACTCAACTTTTTTGCCTCAGGCTCATTCCAGGGATCAGCAGCAGACATCAGCGGCATCTCCCAGGCGGCCGCACACACTTGCATCACACAGGTAACCGATGTCCTCTTTGCCCTCGCGCACAATCACATCCATTTCACCAAGGATCGAGCAAGTGTCACGGCGCGAGCGGTTGGATTAGCTCAACTGGCAGACTTTCCAAGGGTGCAGGGCGTCGTTGACTGCACACGTGGCCCTTAGGGCATCCCATCACAATCCAGGTATTTTTGTCAACCGCAAGGACTTCCACTCCCTCAACGTTCAGCTGGTGTGTGACCACAAGGAAATTTTGCATGTTTGTGCCATGTACCCTGGCAGTTGCCATGACTCCTTCACACTGCGCCAGTCTAGTGTGCCTCCACTATTCAGTCCGTCAGACCAACTTAACGGATGGCTACTTGGAGACAAGGGCTATCCTCGGAGGACGTGGCTAATGACGCCGTTGAGGAGGCCAACCAACGAAGCCAAGGAGCGCTACAACTCCAGCCACATTTCCACCAGATCCATTATCGAGCAAACCATTGGTTTGCTGAAGATGCGCTTCAGATGCCTGGATAGATCAGGTGGAGCTCTGCAGTACTCAGCAGCCAGGGTCTCCAGAATCGTCGTGGTTTGCTGTGTACTTCACAACATGGCACAGCGTCATGGCTTGCAGATTTCTGAGGACCAAGTGGCTCCTCAGATATCCTCCTCAGATGAGGAGGAGGAGGAAAACGAACATCCTGCAGAGGCCCATCAACCAGCAGCAGCATTATGCGAGAACATTGCTGCCCGGGATGCAAGGAACACATTCATCCTGGCCAGATTTGCTTAGCCTAGTCAATGAAACACTTTTGCCTCGCAGCTTCTTACCAGAGCATTGACAATGTCCAAGAACCAGAGGATTCCTAGCACTCTGACCACCATACTGACTGTTGCAAGTATTCCTAAGGCCTCACTGTGGAAGTCCCAATAGCGAAATGACAGGCGCCACAACTGCAACATTTGCCATCAGAATTTTTATGCACAATTACGACGTGATGGCATTTTTGTACTAAACACAAAATTCTACCCAAGTGACTACCCTTGTGACTACTTGTGCTTTATCTTCCTCTTACACATGCTCCTACGTAGTGCTTCCCCTGTGGCTTCAGCAAATGTGGAGGCCCCTTGCTCACTTTCCTGCTGCTCCTGTCTCGACACCTTTGGTGGGCATCCTCTGGGGTTGCGAGCCTGTGAGGGCTCGTCAACAGTCTGCTGCTCCTGCGGCTGTGCAGGGGTTGAGACGTCTATCTCACTTGGGTGTGGACTCTGGTGGGGCTCTGCAGTAGCATGGAAGTGTGAGCGCTTGGAAAGGAACCCCCACTTCCTTGAGGTCTGCCACCAACCTCCCTCTCATGGGTCAGGTCCCCCTCAGTGCCTGCAAGTGGCGGGAAAGCACCTTGCTCCAGATCAGGGGGGCCATGGGGACCCGTATCTGCAATGGCAGTCCTACTCAGAAGGACTTCCATGAAGGTCTGGTTTCTCTGTTCAATAGATGCCCATCGCTCAAGAGATGTCATTCTATTCTGAATAATGACCATGTTTTCCATACCCTGGCGACTAAGCTCCTCCATGGCCGTAGCCCTCCTCTCCTCTACGGTAGCCAGCCTTACCACGGGGGTAGCAAGCGTTTCCACGGAGGTAGCCATCCTTTCCATGGTGATGCGTTCATGCGCCACTGACTCCACAAAGGCTCTGCTCATGTTCGCTATGGACTCCTCCATTCGCTCCACACTCGCAGCGACCCTAGAGACAAAACCTGCCAGAGACTCCTGCATCTGTGCCTGGAGTTCCATCACCTCTGATCTTATGGATAGACCCAGAGGGTCAACATGCTGCTGAGCCGAGCTGGCAGAGTCCTGCGCCCTCCGACTAGGACTCTCCACTGCTGTCCCTGTCTCCACAATCTGCTGATGCTCACTTGTGAGCTGTGATACACCAGGTGACAACTCTACTCTATGTCCCGAAGGTCCCACCGAGGTGTGAGTGTCTGCGCTGGTGTTGGATGCGCTGAATTCTGCTGACGCTGCACCCTCAGAGGATGCAGCTTCCTCTGAGGAGTCTGGCTGCTCAGCCTCTTCTTCCTGGCTAGGGGGGACGGATGCTTATGATGGTCCTGTGGGGGAGTAAAGGAGAGTCAGAGATGTGATGCAAAGGCTACATGCACATAGCTTTTTGCAGATGCTCATAAGTGCTTTTCTGTCACCAGTTTGCTGTGTTGCACCCGTCTATCTGTCCCCCATGCGCGATTCATCCTCAATGCCCATGATTTCCAGGACGGCCTCCTCCCAGGGGGTCAGGTGGGCTAATGAGGTTGTCCCTCCTCCTGTCCTGGCTAGCTCTCTTTTGTTGTGAGCTCTCTTTTCCTGCAATGAGGGAGACAAGTGGAGGTTGAGTGAGAATGAAGGAGTGAGTGTAGAGATTGCATAGCATAGATACTTAGATGGAGACAAAGATGGAGTGAGGTTGCAAGACCAAGGGCCCTCCCTGTGCGTTGTCAGTTGTGTTCAAAGCATCAGTGATAGGGAGTGTGAGGGCTGCATGGTGGAATAGTTATGTGAATGTGAGCATAGAGAGAGGGAATGGGTAAGGGTGCATGGATGTCCGTGTCAAGTGGGCTGTGGAGGAAGAGATTGCTAAAGCTGAGTGAAGTGCTAGTGAGGAAAGGCAATGTGGATCAGATTGAGGGTGATGGGAAACTCATACTCACTTTTCCAGTGCGCTGAAGGTCATGAAATCTTTTCCTGCACTGTATCCAGGTTCTGCGGGTGACTCCCAAGGAGTTGACCTCTTCAGCCACCTGCATCCACACAGCCTTGGTCTGAGTGGGAGGCCTCTTCCTCCCTGATGAAGGGAACAGGACCTCCCTGTTGGCCCTAGCCCCATCCACCAATGCCTGCAGTGCCGCCTCGTCAAAGCGAGGAGCTGATCTTGCCCTCCCGCTTGTCATCTTTCCTGCAGGTCCCTGACACCAAATGGAGGAAGCTTGGAAGCCTGCAGAAGAAGCAAGGCTTGCTGTGGACCTTAAATGCAGCAGCAATGATGATGTCATCGGAGGGGACTTTCAGTCATGAAAAACCCATTTGCAAAGGCTTCCCACACGTTGGAAATCAAATGGCCAATTGAGTTAAAATTGCATCAATCTCCCACATCCATTTAGATTCGTGTGGGAAACACGAAATTTGGATAACACGACAACAGCCCGCACCCGAGTTAAAATCGAGCCCAAAATCTTCCATCAACCAGCACAATCGGCGGTGTAATTGAACGTAATTGGTTATTAAAATATTCCTTGACGTGTTTAAGAGAGGTAACCCGGTGCAGTTTTATCAATACAGCTTAAAAATGGGTTAATGACAAAAAAATAAGTATATTTAATAAGAGTGTCGAGTCCTCCACCTGTGAGTAACCCGATTCTAAATCACTGAAAATAACGTTAAAAAAACCTATACTGAACCATTTACTAGTTTCATTGATGTACACTAGTTTCTTAGTAAATTAAATACTTTTTTAAATATGTAAAAACTTTTAAAATGTGCCTGTGTGCCTAAGAAAATGAGCTCAATATGAACAACCTCTGCGAACGGGCGCAATCGGCAGATGCTCGCCACGCTCATTATTTCAATCTGGGGGTGTGGCCAGTTTTGTGGGCGGGACCGGCTTCGGACAAAACGACTTTTAAACCAGCATTTGTGAAGACAGCTCCGAAAATAAGAGTCTGAGTTGAGTTAGTTCCGGGGCTGTGTGCCAAGTGCTGACCTCACGGTGCACAGCCTCTGATGCAATGGTGACATTCTCAGCAAAAGGGCATCAGTCACAGTGCAAAACATAACAGGCAGAGGTGGCATCTGCCCCAGGGACTGGGCCATTAACCCTTTCAGCTACTGCAGCTTATAAATCTGTCTGGGCTTTATGTGCTAGGCCTCCACGAATGTTCAATAAACAGAGTATAAATTATGGAACCCTCAACAATTGGCAACACCAGTTAACGCGAGCAAAATACATCAACAGACCGAGACACACCTGAAAGGTGCACACGCAACTCGACAGCGCCCTCTACTGGGCATCGTGCACTCGATTCCAACAGAAATGAGTTCATTCTGCTTTACAAAATAATTCGCAAATATATAACAGCAGAAAGAGGCACTGCTCTGTCCTGAGTGCACCTTTTCTCAACTCACTGCCATGCATTAACACTGCAAAGCTGTCTCCGTTCGAGTGAGGGAGCAAGTCGAGAGGAAAAAAGACTCTCAAAGGAAGTAAAAACCTCGACACTGACCCTTCAACTTAGGGAACTGATTCAAATACAGCCCCAGACTGACAAAATGACAATATTTTCTGCTGGCTGTAAAGATCCTACATGAAATGACTTTGGACAGTTTTGACTTGGTTCTTTGTACGCAGGGGCTCATAGCATCAAAGTGACCCCAATTGAGCAATAACTAGAAATCTCATTCAGAAATGTCGCAGGATAGCTCCTGTGGGAAAAGGAAATATCTCATTGATACAGCAGCAGACATTCTTCTGATGTTGGGACTAAAGCAATTAGTTTTAAGTTGAAGGAACTTTATTCTGTATCTAACCCATGCTGTGCCCTGGTAGTGTTTGATGGGGCAATGTAGAGGGAGTTTTACTCTGTATCTAACCCGTGCTGTACCTACCCTGGGAGTGTTTGATGGAGACGGTGTAAGGATCTTTACTCTGTATCTAACTCATGCTGTACCTGCCCTGGGAGTGTTTGATGGGGCAGTGTAGAGGGAGCTTTACTCTGTATCTAACCCATGCTGTACCTGCCCTGGGAGTGTTTCATGGGACAGTGTAGAGGGAGCTTTACTCTGTATCTAACCTATGCTGTACCTGCCCCGGGAGTGTTTGATGGGGCAGTGTAGAGGGAGCTTTACTCTGTATCTAACCCATGCTGTACCTGCCCTGGGAGTGTTTGATGGGGCAGTGTAGAGGGAACTTTACTCTGTATCTAACCCATGCTGTACCTGCCCTGGGAGTGTTTCATGGGACAGTGTAGAGGGAGCTTTACTCTGTATCTAACCCGTGCTGTACCTGCCCTGGGAGTGTTTGATGGGACAGTTGACACATTTACGCTGACACCCACCTCTACCTCACCACCCCCACCGTTCCACTGTCTGTGTTGTCAGCCTGCTTATCCAGTCCTGGATAAACCTCAATTTCCTCCAATTAAACATTGGGAAGGCTGAAGCCACAAAATCCATTCCTTAGCCACTGATTCCAACCCCCTTCCAGTTATTGTCTCAGGCTGAACCAGACTGTTTGCAGTACATAGGAGGTCAGAGGACCAACAGTACATCGGAGGTCAGTGGACCAAAGGGTTGGTGCTGGATGCAGGGCTGAAGGAGGTTGCAAGTGTAGGGAGAGGCAAGGCAAGGGGCATTGGGATATGTAAACAAGGATTTTGAATTCAATGTATACTGACTAATACTCACTGCATCCAAAAGGCATTTTTCAGTTACAATTTATCCCTAGTGGAGAAAGCCCACAGAGTTTTACTCAAGAACAGAGGCCACTCTTAGCATCTTTCAACCCAAAGAGCCAGAAGTGTATTACTAGGGGTGGGCTGGACACCTCAGATCATTTCAGGGAAGAGGGAAGCAGAGGGAAGAGAATATGCTTTGTACAGAAAGATTTCCCTCTATCTTTCTACACAAGTGCACTTTCCAAAGTGTAGTGTATTTCATGACCTCAGGATGTCCCAAAGCACTTCATGGCCAATGAAGCACTTTAGAAGTGTAGTCACAGTTGTAATGTAATGAGATCAAAAATATTTTATGGTACTGGTACAGTGATAAATATCGACCAGGACAATGGAAGAACTCCCCAGCTCTTCAAATACTGCCATGGGATATTTTATGTCCACCTGAGGGCTTCAGTTTAACATCTCATCCGAATGACAGCAGCTCAGACAGTGCAGCACGCTTTCATTACTGCACTGGAGTGTAAGCCTGGATTTTGTACTCAGTTTCTGGAGTGGGACTTGAATGCACGACCTTCTGACGTAAGAGGCAAGAATGCTTCTAGGGAGACATTGGACAGAGATTTGGAGTTTGAACCCTGGCTGGTTTCCTCCCCACTCTCTAACCCAAGGCGTTATGGAAAACTGTAGCGTTCCTCGGCGGTCAACTAACTTAGCAGAGGGGGTTCAAACTGGGACCTTCTGACCTGTAAGGTTTGAATACCACATCAGCCAGTGCATTTGCCTGCTGAGCATTTAGAGTCAAGATGGTTGCACTCTTAATTAATGAAACCAGAAAGTTGAGTTTAATTCGTGATACTTTCGCTGTTTTTTAATTATTTGTTTATGGGATGTGGGCTTCGCTGGCAAGGCCCATCCCCAATTGCCCTGGAGAAGGTGGTGGTGAGCTGCCTTCTTGAACCTCTGCAGTCCGTGTGGTGAGGGAGTTCCAGGATTTTGACCCAGCGGTGGTTGAGGGGCACTGGAGGGACTGGAGTGCTTCATCACCACCACCACCCCGAAACAAAATTTTAATTTAATTTGTCTAAGAAGACTTTAAATTTGAACGAATTTACAGTTCATTGTTTCTGCCCCTTTAAAGGGGGCACTAACTTCCTTTTTTATTGGTGACGGCAATCACTGAAATTAGCCAATGAGAGGTTGCACTTCGAGGGCCCCATGGTGACAGCGCCCGTCCTTCAATTCAATTCAATTCAAATCGCTTTATTGGCATGATGACAAGGTACACATCTTATGTTGCCAAAGCATCGAAAAACATTCATGGTTGTGCACAAAAATACAGATCTATCCTTCACTGGAGACACGTGTGTCTCCCCCCCCCCATGCCCTTTAACTCGGCTCCATCAAGGGCACGGGCCGATGCACGGCACGTCACCCAGCGGCCGCCGAGGTGGGCGGGGCTTCGCGCGCCCCTCAGCCAATCTGCGCGCAGCAAACAGCAGCGCCCGCCCCGGAGCGCGGTGACGCGATGAGGTCACGCAATTCAAAACGCGGCGATTCCGAGGGGAGGGGAAAACCCCCCACGATATAAAAGACAACGGCACCAAAAAACTCAGGTAAATAAACCAGCTCAATGTTAATTCAATTGTATTCTTCGGCTTAAAGTGAGCGGCTTTCGTTGGAAGTCCGACTTAGGCCCGCTGCCCTCGCGCACTGTTGCCTCAGCGACCCGTTTACAAACTGATGATCTGCGACGCGTCTGCCGCTCTGCTTCCCACCGCTGTTACCTGGCTCGGGCGGAGAGCGCAGCCAAGCCCGGGTGGTGCGCGGCTGTGGAGAGGATTCTGCGGGAGCTGATCATCGCCATTGCAGCCAGAGTTCGGAGATGGGGGAAGGCTCAGCGCCAGCTATATATAACCTCGGGAAGACAACGAGGCGCCACTGCCGCGGCAAGAAGTCACGTCCCGCTGTCTGAACATGGGCACAGGCTCAGTCACAGTGCCCCTTCCAGGCTGGCTGACTGAATGACCTACACCTCAGTGTATCAGGTTATTGAATTATTGCTTCAATGCAACATACTTAAGCAATATTGCCTGGGCTGGGGAATTTTATCTATGAGGAAAGATTGGATAGGCTGGGGTTGTTTTCTTTGGAACAGAGGAGGCTGAGGATAGACCTAATTGAGGTGTATAAAATAATGAGGCCTAGATAAAGTGGATAAGAAGGACCTACTTCCCTTAGCAGAAGGGTCAATAACCAGGGGGCATAGATTTAAAGTAATTGGTAGGAGTTTTAGAGGGGATTTGAAGAGAAATGTTTTCACACACAGGGTGGTGGGGGTCTGGAACTCAGTGCCTGAAAGGGTGGTAGAGGCAGAGACCCTCATCACATTTAAAGTGCTTAACTATGCACTTGAAGTGCCATAACCTACAAGGATACGGACCAAGTGCTGGAAGTGGGATTAGGGTTTGTCGGCCGGCACGGACAAAATGGGCTGAATGGCCTCCTTCTGTGCTGTAAATTTCTATGATTCTATGATACCACAAAATACAAGAAAAAGTTAATACACTTGCGGAATGGGTGTGTAAACGGCAAATGAATTTCAATAAACAATAACAACTTGCATTTAACATATTAAAATGTCGCAAAGCGCTTCCCAGGAGTGTTCTCAGATAAAATGTAACACCATCCCATGTAAGATAGCGGGACAGGTGCCCGAAAGCTTTGTCAAAGAGATAGGTTTTAAGGAACGTCTTAAAGGAGGATAGAGAGGCAGAGAGGTTTAGGGAGGGAATTTCCGAGCCGAGGGCCTAGACAGCTGAAGGCACGGCCGCCAATGGTGGAGCAATTCAAATTGGGGATGTGTGAGGTAGTGCATTTTGGTGGGTGGAATAATGAGGCCACCTACTGATTAGATAATGGGGTAGAGGAGCAAACTAATCTAGGAGTACACATTCACAAATGATAAAGTAAGTTAACAAGGCCATACAAAATGCAAACAAAATACTGGGGTTCATTTTTAGAGGAATAGAATTGAAAAGCAGAGAAGTTATATTAAACCTGTATAGAACCTTGGTTTGACCACAGTTATAGTACTGTACAATTCTGGTCTCCATATCTGGTCTAGAAAAGCACATGAGGTGTTTATACTCGTGTGGAGTATAAACACCTGGCATAGACCAGTTGGGCCGACTGGCCTGTTTCTGTACTCCAAATACTTTGTAACTTTATATATTACAAAAGTATGTAGAGGCACAGGAGAAGGTGTGACAAAATTTACAAGGATGATACCAGAACTGAGAGGTTATAACTATCAGGAAAGACTGAACAGGCTGGGGCTCTGTTCTCTAGGCTAAGGGGTGACCTGATCGAGGGCTTTAAAATTATGAAAGTGCTTGATAGGGTAGACGTAGAGAAGAGGTTTCCACTTGATTGGTTTGGGGGAGGGTGATGTGGAGGCAGGAGGTAGATCTTATAGTAGAGGTCAGTCTGATGAGGGGTGTGTGAGAGATGGAAGATATGCTGCAGGATGATTTGAGTTCAGGGATGGGAGGTTGGGTGGTCTTGGGCAGGGTGGAGGAGGAAGTTGAGGCAGCTGTACAGTATCTCAATCTGTGAGATGGAAAAAAAAATCCATGCGCTTCTCACACTTGGTGTTGGAGGTGAGTGCAACAAAGATGAAGCATCTTGTGAGACTACTTGGATTCTTTATTGCTGGTCAGAGTACATGTAGAGTTACGGTCAGTTATTACTAGCTGCTGCTTCAAGCTGTAGGGAATGTACATTACAGTCTGGCTACTATACATACGTAATGGTAAGGCAGAGATAGGAGATGTGTAGTTTAGGAATTTAGGTATGTGTGGTTTGTTTGCTACTATTATACTATGATAAGGGACCCAAATAACAAGTAAGTTAAAATATTTGGCGCAGATCAATGAATCAAGCCAAACTTTCAATTTCCACTTTTTGTGTAATTAACATCCTGGGGGTTCTTTTTGGAGTAGTGGCTAGGGCCTGAGAGAGGCAGGACCAAAAATTGGATTGTAGCCCCATTGACTCGCTCTGTGACCAGGAATTTCTGACTGTGCTTGTATTGGGCTACCTATGCTCATCTCAGCAATCAGTCTGAGGTCTGCAGAGAAACTGAGGTCTGCACAGAAATGGCTCAATGGCAGTGTTTCATAAGAACATAAGAAACAGGAGCAGGATTAGGCTATTCGGCCCTTAGAGCCTGCTCCGCCATTCAATAAGATCGTGGCTGATCTTCTACCTCAACTCCACCTTCCTGCACTATCCCCATATCCCTTGGTTCCCTTAATATCCAAAAATCTATCGATCTCTGTCTTGAATATACTCGACGACTGAGCCTCCACAGATATCTGGGTTAGAGAATTCCAAAGATTCACAACCCTTCGAGTGAAGAAATTTCTCCTCATCACAGTCCTAAATGGCTGACCCCTTATTCTGAGACTGTAACCCTTGGCTCTAGACTCACCAGCCAGGGGCAACATCCTCCCAGTGTCTACCCTGTCAAGCCCCTTAAGAATTTTATGTTTCAATGAGATCATCTCTCATTCTTCTAAACTCTAGAGAATATAGGCCTAGTCTTCTTAATCTCTCATCATAGGACAATCCCCCCATCCCACAAATCAGTCTGGTGAACCTTCGTTGCACTCCCTCTATGGCAAGTATATCCTTCCTTAGGTAAGGAGACCAAAACTGTACACAATACTCCAGCTGTGGTCTCACCAGGGCCCTGTACAATTGCAATTTCCTACAAAAGAAGTGAGCGATTGTGCTTCAAGACAACTTTTTGCTGTTTTGACATTTTGAGGAGAATAGTAAAGTTTGTCATTCCTGTTTGTACTGAGCACTGTTTATTTAGCTGCTTTACATTAAATAAATGGCCTGTTGGTTTATAGTCTGAGCCTTGGTTTGATAGAATGCATGTTCAAATGCCTAGTGGAGTTGAGTCGAGCAGATTATGTGGTGGCTGTAATCCAGTGAAACTTTCTGCTCGATCCCTGGGCCTGGTTAAATTCACCCAGATATTGGGCAGGTAAGGCACAACATAGTTTGTAGGGGACACGACACGAGGTGCACTTAGGGAGTGGGAAGTGGTGCTGAACCCAAGGAGAATAATCTAGCATGAAAACCCAAGAACACGATGCCCACGTGAGCTCTCAATCCAGTACCCGTTTAAGAATTCTGGTTGCAACAATTGTCGGGAGCGGTGAGAGCGGAGTTTCAGTGAGTATTTAAACTCACTTTCGCGGGCTTTTTTTCACAGGCCATTGTCGGGAGGGGTGAGAGCGGAGTTTCAGTGAGTATTTAAACTCACTTTCGTGGGCTTTTTTACAGAGGCTTACCAATCTCACCGACCGGCGGCAGCGTTCCAGAACCACGTCATGATTCAAAACGTGACCCGGGCAGGAGCAAGCAGCTGATTGGATGAGTACGGCCAGGTGAGTATTTATACTACTCTATCGTTTGACAGTTAAGGTTCATAGTTTATAAAGTTTTGAAGGTCTTAATTTTGCTGTTATAGTTTCTAAGGTCTCTGTTGTGTAGCGGGGAGTGCTAGTAACCAAGGGCCTTGAGTATATCATTTAATTGTAGTATAATTGGTGGTATTGATTTAATTTAAATTAATTAAAGGGTAAGTCATGGCAGCAAAGCTCGGCCCCGTGGCATGCTCCTCCGGCACTATGTGGGAAATCAGGGACACTTCCTGTGTCCCTGACGACCCGTGTGCAGGAAGTGTATCCAACTGCAGCTACTGGCAGACCGCATTGCGGTGCTGGAGCTGCGAATGGATACATACTGGAGCATTCGCGATGCTGAGGACGTCGTGGATATCCCGTTTAATCAGTTGGTCACACTGCAGGTAAAGGCTGCACAGGCAGGAAGGGAATGGGTGACCGCCAGGCAGAGTAGTAGGCGCAGGCAGGTAGTGCAGGGGTCCCCTGTGACCATCCCCCTCTCAAACAGATATACCGCTTTGGATATTGTTGGGGAGAATGGCTTATCGGGGGAAGGCAGCAGCAACCAACTTCCTGGCACCATGGGTGGTTCTGCTGCACGGGACGGGAGGAATAAGAGCGGGAGAGCTATAGTGATAGGAGATTCTACTGTAAGGGGAATAGATAGGCGTTTCTGCGGCCGCAAACGAGACTCCAGGATGGTATGTTGCCTCCCTGGTGCAAGGGTCAAGGATGTCTCAGACCGGCTGCAGGGCATTCTAGAGGGGGAGGGTGAACAGCCAGTTGTTGTGGTGCATATAGGTACCAACGATATAGGTAAAAAACGGGATGAGGTCCTAAAAGCTGAATATAGGGAGTTAGGAGGTAAATTAAAAAATAGGACCTCAAAGGTAGTAATCTCAGGATTGCTACCAGTGCCACGTGCTAGTCAGAGTAGAAATAGAAGGATATTTCAGACGAATATGTGGCTAGAAGAATGGTGCAAGGGGGAGGGATTCAAATTCCTGGGACAATGGAACTGGTTCTGGGGGAGGTGGGACCAGTACAAACTGGATGGTTTGCACCTGGGCAGGACCGGGACCGATGTCCTAGGGGGAGTGTTTGCTAGTGCTGTTGGGGAGGGTTTAAACTAAAATGGCAGGGGGTTGGGAAACATAGAAACATAGAAGATAGGAGCAGGAGTAGGCCATTCGGCCCCTCGAGCCTGCCCTGCCATTCAATGACATCATGGCTGATCATCCAAATTCAGTACCCTGTCCCTGCCTTCTCCCCATATCCCTTGATCCCTTTAGCCTTAAGGAATATATCCAACTCCTTCTTGAATATATTTAATGAACTGGCCTCCACCGCCCTCTGTGGCACAGAATTCCACAGGTTCACCACTCTCTGGGTGAAGAAATTCCTCCCCATTTCAGTCCTAAATGGCTTACCCCTTATCCCTAGACTATGACCCCTGGTTCTGGACTCTCCGGCCATCGGCAACATCCTTCCTGCATCTAGTCTGTCCAGGCCTGACAGAATTTTATAGGTTTCGATGAGATCCCCTCTCAATCTTCTGAACTCCAGTGAGTATAAGCCCAATCGACACAATCTCTCCTCATAAGCCATTCCTGCCATCCCAGGTATCAGCCTGGTGAATCTTCGCTGCACTCCTTCCATGGCAAGAACGTTCTTCCTCAGATAAGGCGACCAAAACTGCACTCAATACTCAAGGTGCGGTCTCACCAAGGCCCTGTACAATTGCAGCAAGACATCCTTGTTCCTGTACTCGAACCCTCTTGCTACGAAGGCCAACATACCATTTGCCTTCTTAACCGCCTGCTGCACCTGCATGCCTGTGCAGGGAGACAGAGGAAAGAAGCAAGGATAGAAGCAAAAGGCAAGAAGGAGAAAAGCAAAAGTGGAAATCAAAGAAATCAAGGGTGTAAATCAAACATGGCCGCAGTAAACAATAATTCTAAAAGGTCTAAGAGTGTTAAAAAAACAAGCCTGAAGGCTTTGTGTCTTAATGCGAGGAGCATTCGTAATAAGGTGGATGAATTAGCTGCGCAAATAGATGTAAACGGATATGATATAATTGGGATTACAGAGACATGGCTCCAGGGTGACCAAGGTTGGGAATTCAACATCCATGGGTATTCAATATTCAGGAAGGACAGGCAAAAAGGAAAAGGCGGTGGGGTAGCATTGCTGGTTAAAGAGGAGATTAACACAATAGTAAGGAAGCATATTGGCTCTGATGATGTGGAATCCGTATGGGTAGAGCTGAGAAATACCAAGGGGCAGAAAACGTTAGTGGGAGTTGTATACAGACCCCCAAACAGTAATGCTGAGGTTGGGGATGGCATTAAATGGGAAATTAGAGATACGTGCAATAAGGGCACAGAGTTATCATGGGTGACTTTAATCTACATATAGATTGGTCCAACCGAATTAGTAACAATATTGTGGAAGAGGAATTCCTGGAGTGTATACGGGATGGTTTCCTGGACCAATATGTCGAGGAACCAACTGGAGATCAGGCCATCCTAGACTGGGTATTATGTAATGAGAGCGGATTAATTAGCAATCTTGTTATGCGAGGCCCCTTGGGGTGGAGCGATCATAATATGATAGAATTCTTCATTTAAGATGGAGAGTGAAGTAGTTGATTCAGAAACTTGGGAACTGAATTAAATAAAGGAAACTACAATGGTATGAGGCGCGAGTTGGATAGGATGGATTGGGGAATGTTACTTAAATGGTTGACGGTGAATAGGCAATGGCAAACATTTAAAGATTGCATGGATGAACTACAGAATTTGTTCATCCCTGTTTGGCATAAAAATAAAACAAAAAAAGGTGACTCAACTGTGGCTAACAAGGAAAATTACAGATAGCATTAGATCCAAGGAGAGGACATATAAATTGGCCAGAAAAAGCAGCAAACCTGAGGATTGGGAGCAGGTTAGGATTCAGCAAAGGAGGACAAAGGGATTAATTAAGAGGGGGGGAAATAGAGTATGAGAGTAAGCTCGCAGGGAACATTAAAAACTTCTATAGATATGTGCCTCCCCCCTTCCCACTGTCCAGGGCCCCAAACACCCCTTCCAGGTGAAACAGCGATTTACTTGTACTTCTTGCAATCTAGTATACTGTATTCGCTGCTCACGATGCGGTCTCCTCTACATTGGGGAGACCAAACGCAGATTGGGTGACCGCTTTGCGGAACACCTCCATTCAGTCCGTAAGGGTGACCCCGAGCTTCCGGTCGCCTGTCATTTTAATTCACCGCTCCATTCCCGCTCGGACCTCACCGTCCTTGGCCCCTTGCATTGTTCCATGGAAGCTCAACGTAAACTTGAGGAACAGCACCTCATCTTCCGATTAGGCACTTTGCAGCCTTCCGGACTCAATATCGAGTTCAACAATTTCAGATCATAACCTCAGCCCCTATTACATTTTTACTTGTGTTTTTTTTTCCCTACCCCTTTGCTTTGGGTTTCCGCCCCCCCCCGCCCCCTTCCTCTTTTTTCACATGGCAGCTGTCTCTCATTCTGCCAGTACATTTCACTCCTAATCTGAGCCGTCTTTTGTCTCTTTACTAGTCCTATCACCATCTCGTCTTGTTTTGAATACCTCTTAATGTCTATTCACTTCTTTTGTTCCCTCCCCAGCCCTCCTTTCAATCTATTTCATTTCCTTTCCCGTTTTGAAGAAGGGTTTCGACCCGAAACGTTGACTCTAATTTCTCTCCACGGATGTTGCCTGGTCTGCTGAGTTTTTCCAGCATTTTCTGTTGTTATTTCGGATTTCCAGCATCTGCAGTATTTTGCTATCGTCAAGCGTAGGTCCCTTGCAGTCAGAATCAGGGGACTTTATAATGGGGAACAAAGAAATGGCAGACCAATTAAATACATACTTTGGTTCTGTCTCAACAAAGGGGGACACAAATAAACTCCCAGAGATGTCGAGGAACATAGGATCTAATGAGAGGGAGGAACTGAACAAAATCAGTATCTGGAGGGAAATGCTGTTAGGGAAATTGACTGGATTGAAGGCCGATAAATCTCCAGGGCCTGATAATCTACATCCTAGGGTACTTAAGGAAGTGGCCCTTGAAATAGTAGATGCATTGCTGGTCATCTTCCAAAATTCTATAGACTCTGGAACAGTTCCCATGGATTGGAGGGTAGCTAATGTAACACCACTATTTAAAAAAGGTGGTAGAGAAAAAACAGGGAATTATAGACTGACATCGGTAGTGGGGAAAATGCTAGAGTCCATTATAAAAGATTTAATAGCAGAGCGCTTGGTAAACAGTGACAGGATCGGACAAAGTCAACATGGATTTTCAAAAGGTAAATCATGCTTGACTAATCTACTGGAATTTTTGAGGATGTAACTGGTTAGAATAGATAAGGGAGAACCAGTGGATGTGGTGTATTTGGACTTTCAGAAGGCTTTCGATAAGGTCCCGCATAAGAGACTAGCGTGCAAAGTTAAAGCACATGGGATTGGGGGTAAGGTACTGACTTGGAAAGAAAACTGGTTGGCAGACAGGAAGCAATGAGTTGGAATAAATGGGTCTTTTTCTGAGTGGAAGGCAGTGACTAGTGGGGTACCGCAGGGATCGGTACTAGGACCCCAGTTATTCACAATATATATTCGTGATCTAGACGAGGGAACTAGATGTAATATCTCCAAGTTTGCAGACGACACAAAGCTGGGTGGGTGTGTGTGCTGTGAGGAGGATGCAGAGAAACTCCAGTATGATTTGGACAGGTTGGGTGATTGGGCAGATGCATGGCAGATGCAGTATAATGTGGATAAATGCGAGGTTATCCACTTTGGTGGCAAAAACAGGAAGGCAGATTATTATCTGAACGGCAATAGATTGGGAAACGGGAAAGTGCAACGAGACCTGGGTGTCCTTGTGCACCAGTCGCTGAAGGTAAGCATGCAAGTGCAGCAGGCAGTTAAGAAGGCAAATGGTATGCTGGCCTTCATAGCGAGAGGATTCAAATACAGGAGCAAGGCTGTCTTGCTGCAGTGGTACAGGGCCTTGGTGAGACCACACTGAGTATTGTGTGCAGTTTTGGTCACCTTATCTAAGGAAGGATGTTCTTGCCATGGAGGGAGTGCAGTGAAGATTCACCAGACTGATGCCTGGGATGGCAGGAATGACGTATGAAGAGAGATTGGGTCGATTAGGCTTATATTCGCTAGATTTTAGAAGAATGAGGGGGGATCTCATTGAAACTTATAAAATTCTAACAGGACTAGACAGACTCGATGCAGGAAGGCTGTTCCCGATGGCAGGGGTGTCCAGAACTAGGGGTCACAGTCTAAGGATAAGGGGTAAGCCATTTAGGACTGAAATGAGGAGGAATTTCTTCACCCGGAGAGTGATGAACTTGTGAAATTCTCTACCACATAAGACAGTTGAGGCCAATTCATTAAATATATTCAAAAAGGAGTTAATATATTTCTGAAGGGTAAAGGGATCAAGGGATATGGAGAGAAAGCAGGGACAGGGTACTGAATTTGGATGATCAGCCAGGATCGCATTGACTGGTGGAGCAGGCTCAAGGGGCTGAATGTCCTTCTCCTGCTCCTATCTTCTATGTTTCTATGTAACAATGAAGAATCCAGCAATGGAGTGTACAGTTTAAATGGGCCCACTGTGTGCTCCCAGCAGGAGCAATTTTAACCAAAGCCACCGGGTGGGAAACTAATGGGATCAAGTGCAACACTGGCTTCACTCCCCGCCTGCTTTTACCCTCCATTGAAGTTCATTGAGAGTAGTATCGGGCTGGGTGTAAAACTGGCGTGAGTTTCCCGCCCAGCGAGTTAGGTTAAAATTACCCCCTAGTCACTGCATCAAGCAAGTCTTCAGTAGAATTGTGACTTTCGTGAGGCAGGAAGGTCTGGGGATCCGGTGACAGGAATCCCTGCCGATTTGCCGGCCCTCCTATGCCTGTTTGGCACTGGCGGTACAAATCTGCTGGAAAATTTACCATCACATTTACAGGATCCTTCTGCTGGATTGCGAGAGCCCTCAGCCCCACTTGCGGGCAGATGTGTTATAAAAAATCCCAATAAAAGAATAAAACTTTTTAAAAAGGCAAAGCAAGCACCAAATAGCAGGTGGAAAGTAACATGAAGTCTGCAATGGTGCTATGGCACCATCTGCTGGTGTAACTGTACCTATTCGCAGAACTTCCAGTTCATGCTATAAAGATACGCCCGTTGATTGCTTGTATTTAAATTTTTCTGGGGTTACCCTCCAGTTAACATCACAACAACAACTTGTATTTATATCGTGCCTTTAATGTAGTAAAATGTCCCAAGGCGCTTCACAGGAGTGTTATAAAACAAAATTTGACACTGAACCACAAAAGGAGATATTGGGACAGGTGGCCAAAAGCTTGGTCAAAGAGATAGGTTTTAAGGAGCGTCTTAATGGAGGAAAGAGAGGCAGAGAGGTTTAGGCAGGGAATTCCAGAGCTGAAGGCATGACAACCAATGGTGGGGCGATGGAGATTGGGGATGCGCAAGAGGCCAGAATTGGACCGAACGCAGAGATCTTGGCAGGTTGTAGGGCTGAAGGAGGTTACAGAGAGTTGGTGAGAGTTAGGACACGGGCAGCAGGGTTTTGGATGAGCTCAAATTTAGAGGGTGCAAGGTGGGAGGCCAGTCAAGAGAGCGTTGGATTAATCGAGTCTAGCGGTAACAAAGGCATGGAGGAGGGTTTCAGGAGAAGATGGGCTCAGCCAGTGTTCCCATCGCACTCCTTCACTTTGTCCAAAATGACTAATACCACTCCAGTTCACACACTATACCAATCTGAATCGATAATATCGCCTGTTCAATATTTTACTAAATTGTGTATACCTAAATTTACAGATTACAATGAATAGTGATTGTATGTAAAACACCTAAAGACACAGTGCATCAAAAGCGCTATAATCACACACTAGAGAGCTAAACACACAGTACAGAAAGAGAGAAAATAAGACTCGCCTTTCACAACGACAGGATGTCCCAAAGCACTTTACAGCCAATGAAGTGCTTTTGAAGTGTCGTCACTGTAGGAAATGTGGCAGCCAATTTACACACAGCAAGCTCCCACAAACAGCAATGAAATAAATGACAAGAGAATTTTTATTAGGTGTGGGTTGAGGGAAAATATTGGCCCAGGACACGGGGAGAACTCTCTTGCTCTTATTCGAATAGTGCCGTTGAATCTTTTTCCTTCATCTGTGGGGGCAAACCTGTAGGTTTAACGTCACTACTGAAAAACGGCACCTCCAACAGTGCAGCACTCCTTCAGTACTGCACTAGAGTGTCAGCCTAGATTTTGTGTTCATGTCTCTGGAGTGGGACATGAACCAAAAACCTTCTGACAGAAGCGAGAGTGCTACCTCTGAGTAGCGGCTGACATCTAATCATACAGTATATAGACCTATCAAAGCACACAGTATAGAGAAATATAAACACAAGGTACAGAGGAAGATCTAAACACTTGGGCCTGGAATTCCAGGTCTCTCAATCCACATCTAGGTGCAGGGGAGTTGGATTCCCACCTGCTCAATTGCCCTAATGTTAATCCTGTCCGAAGTGCCCGGATCGGCAAATTTAAATATTGTTGGGTGAGACAGGGGCACATATCCTACCAGCAATTGGACAATTATGCCTGGATACCTGGAAAATTAATTGGTGAGGCGCACAGTGAAGACGCAAGAGTTCAATTTAAAGCTGGACTGTTCTTAAAGCAGTAGCCACATGAAGCAATTTGAAACCATGGCTCAAAAAGGAACCGGGAAGAAGAGAGCCTGAATCTTTTGAGAGTTACGTAAATATTATTTTATCTGGAAATAGGCATGGGGGTGGGGGGGAGGGGTGGTGGGGGCAAGTGACTTGCCAGAAACATGTGGAAGGAAATGGTACAGGTCATGAATGGCAACTCCCTAACCCCAGGACATCTCTCCAGTGCAGGATGAGCTTTAATGACCTCACAAGGTCATCAAAGATAAGTGTGATGGCTGCAAGTTGCTGTTAATGTATATTTTGTGCATTTCAGACAGTAGATCTATATTTACCCTAAAAGTATATTCACAAATCTAAGAGTTTGTGGCCTGTGCTTTAAACCATCTGTAGTGACACCTGCACATGGAAGACTTCAATTAAATAGATACCACCTCCTGCAATGCATGCCTGCCTATGGAAGCATTGCTATTTCTGTGGAAATTTCATTAGAGAATTCTCAAATAGACTCATCAATCTGAGACTGACAATAAGCATTCTTTCATCATGCAGGAAAAGCTCAGTTCCTGAGAAGGACAGACTACAGGAGGAGGTAAAGTGAATCCTGGGGACTTGCTCAGCTAATGCTGTAGGGAATGGAGGCATGGGAGGGCTTGCACCCACAGATTCTTTGCACTGAGTAAGTGTTAATGGTCAAACATCAGAAATGGTTGCTTTTTTTGATTTGAGGCCCATACTCTGAGGAGTCCCTTGCAGGAGCCTAACAGAAGGAAAATATGGACAGCGGGAAAACTCTTTACATTTCTCATTCCTCTTATCTCCACAGAGGCCGGAAGCAAGAATGATGGTGCAAAGAAAGAGAAAAGGAACCAACAACAACGTGTATTTATATAGTGCCTTTAACATAGTAAAACATCCCAAGGCGTTGCACAGGAGTATTTTAAGATAAAAAATTTGACACTGAGCCACATAAGGATAAATTAAGGCAGATGACCAAAAGCTTGGTCAAAGAGGTAGGTTTTAAGGAGCGTCTTAAAGGAGTAGAGAGGGGGGCGGGGCGCGTAGTGGGGCTGATGGAGATTAGAGATAGGAAGGGGCGAGTGCCGGAATCTTCAACATATTGGTGCTGCCAACAGAAATTGGCCCATTCAGTAGTGAATCCAATCACTTGCACTCACCAGCTCAGATAGGTCAGCTTGGGGTGATGCAGATACACTAGATGAGGAATTGAGACAGGGCAATTCACAACTCGCAAGGAAGCAAGAGGATGGGGTATTCAAGATGGAGAGTGATGTACCAGAGGGGGGACTCAGGAGCTGTCAGACCCTGACTGTTCAGCATTTGGACAAGGATTCCAGCGGTCCTACCATTAAAAAAAAACGTTCATAGCATCAAAATTGTTCTACCAAAAAATCAATAAGAATGAGCAGCAGATGGCCGAGTTTGGAAGAGACTGAGAGTCTAGTGCCACCCTTTGCCGAGCTATCAAAGAGGCTTCTCTACAATGCAGAGTAAGCTGCATTGAATGACAGTGCCAGGAACCTTCGCATATGTCCCACAGAAGGCAGCGGCTTCTGACACAAAACATCATAGCTATATTGAGCAACGATATATCGCGTTATAAACTTGGTACTTGGATATCTGTCGGAGGATCACCGTATGAGTCAGGCTTCCTGCTGTTCCTCCTCCTCTTCTTGTGCATTCAAAGAGCATTTTAGCCATTGGGGAAAGCCATTTTGCAACCATCATTGTAATTTTAGGAAAATTCCTCAACAAAAAACAATCCCAAGTGAGGCTTCCAAACAAAGCTTGGAACCACAAAAATAGAGAGCATATTTTTTGACCAATCACCAATCCAAAGTAAAGTAATGAACATCTATTTATTATTCCTTTGTCTGTCAACATCGAAGAAAACAGACAGAATATCATCTCATTTCTGAAGTGAGTTCTTTCATGACTGAGGAGATTTAGACACAGTACAGAGAGAGAGAGAAAGAGCTAAACACACAGTACAGAGAGAGAGTCATAGACTCCTAACTGCACAGAAGGAGTCCATTTGGCCCATCGAGTCCGTGCCAGCTCTCTGTAGAGCAATCCAGTCAGTCCCATTCCCCCGCTCTATCCCCGTAGCCCTGCAAGTTTATTTCCCTTAAGTGCCTATCCAGTCTCCTCTTGAAAACATTGAGGGCTCGATTTTTAACTCTGGTGCGGGGAATTGTCGGGTTCCCCGAATTTGGTGTTTCCCACATGAATCTAAATGGGTCTGTGAGATTGATGCAATTTTCACTCAATTGGCCAATTGATTTCCAGCGTGTGGGAAGCCTTGGCAATTGAGTATTTCCAATCAGAAAGTCACAGAATATGACATCATCATTGCTGCTGCTTTTAGGGCCCACAGCAAGCCTTGCTTCTTCTGCAGGCTTCCAAACTTCACCATTGAGATGGCACAGGAGCCTGCAGGAGCAACGGCCAGCGGGAGGGCAAGAGCTGCCCCCAAATTTGATGAGGCTTCACTCCAGGCATTGCTGGATGGTGCTAGGGCCCACAGGGAGGTCCTGTTCCCTTCTTCAGGGAGGAAGAGGCCTCCCAGTCAGACCAAGGCTGTGTGGCTACAGGCGGCAGGGGAAGTCAACTCCTTGGGGCTCACACCGCGCACCTGGATGCAGTGCAGAAAAAGATTCCATGACCTTCATCGCACTGGAAAAGTAAGTACTGTATGAAGTTTCCATCACCCTCAATCTGATCCCCATTGCCTTTCCTCACCAGTACTCAGCTTTAGCAATCTCTTCCTCCACATCCCACTTGACACTCACATCCATGCATCCTTACCCATTCCCTCTCTCTCTATGCTCACATTCACATAACTATTCCACCATGCAGCCCTCACACTCCCTCTCACTCTGATGCTTTGAACACAACTGACAACACACAGGGAGGGCCCTTGCTCTTGCAACCTCACTCCATCTTTGTCTCCTAAGTATCTATGCTATGCAATCTCTGCACTCACTCCTTCATTGTCACTCAACCTCCCCTTGTCTCCCTCATTGCAGGAAAAGAGTGCTCACAACAGGAGAGAGTGAGCCAGGACAGGAGGAGGGCCGCCCTCATTAGCCCAGCTCACCCCCTGGGAGGAAGGCGTCCTGGAGATTGTCGGGGCTGACATAGATGCGGGAGTTGGAAAAGAAGAGACAGGTGCATCCCCGCAAGCTGGTGACAGAATAGTTTGCCATCTCATTGGCATTGCATGAGTTGCTGATAATGATTCTGAATCTACATCATATGGACTTATGATCATCTGCAAAATGCAATGTGCATGTAACCTTGTCATCACATCTCTAACTTTTTCCTTGACTCCCCCACAGGACCATCGAGAGCCCCTGTCCCCACTGTGCAGGAGGAAGAGCCTGAGCAGCCAGACTCCTCGGAGGAATCTGCAACCACTGAGGGCGCAGCGTCAGCAGAAATAAGCGCACCCAGCACCAGCGCAGACACTCACACCTCGGTGGGACCTTCGGGACATAGAGTAGAGTTGTCACCTGGTGTATCACAGCTCACAAGTGAGCATCAGCAGATTGTGGAGACTGGGACAGCAGTGGAGAGTCCTCGTCGGAGGGCGCAGGACTCTGCCAGCTCGGCTCGGCTGCATGTCGACCCTCTGCCTCTGGGTCCATCCGTAAGATCAGAGGTGATGGAACTCCATGCACAGATGCAGGAGTCTCTGGCAGGTTTTGTCTCTAGGGTCGCTGCGAGTGTGGAGCGAATGGAGGAGTCCATAGCGAACATGAGCAGAGCCTTTGTGGAGTCATTGGCGCATGAACGCATCAACACGGAAAGGATGGCTACCTACGTGGAAATGATTGCTGCCTCCGTGGTAAAGCTGTCTACGGTAGAGGAGAGGAGGGCTACGGCCATGGAGGAGGTTAGTCGCCAGGGTATGGAAAACATGGTGAGTGTTCAGAATAGAATGATATCTCTTGAGGAGCAACGGGCATCTATTGAACAGAGAAACCAGCCCTTCATGGAAGTCCTTCTGAGTAGGACTGCCATTGCAGATACAGGTCCCCATGGCCCCCCTGATGTGCAGCAAGCTGCTCTCAAGCCACTTGCAGGCACTGAGAGGGACCTGACCCATGAGAGGGAGGTTGGTGGCAGACCTCAAGGAAGTGGGGGCTCCTCTCCAAGCGCTTACACTTCCATGCCACTGCAGAGCCCTCGGTCAGAGCTCTGCCGGAGTCCACACCCAACGGAGATAGATGTCTCAACCCCTGCACAGCCGCAGGAGTAGCAGACTGCTGACGAGCCCTCACAGGCTCGCCGCCCCAGAGGACGCCCGCCAAAGGTGTCGAGACAGGAGCAGCAGGAAAGTGAGCAAGGGGCCTCGCATCTGCTGAAGCCACGGGAGCCACTATGTAGGAGCACGCGTAAGAGGAAAATAAAGCACAAATAGTCACAAGGGTAGTCACTTGGGTGAAATGTTGTGTATTCTGTAAAAATGCCATCAGTTGCTTGTTTTGCATAAAAATTCTGATGGCAACTTCTGCAGTTGTGGCGTGTGTCATTTCACGAATGGGGCTGGAGGTCCTCTAATGCCAAGAAGGGAAGGGAAAAAAGGGCTCCCATGCTTCTGGTAGATGCCTCAGTTGAGGAAGCGCTGAGTGAGGCTGGCGAGAGGGGTTTCGCAGGAGGTCACACTGGAGAAGTGTGTGAGGCTCCAACCTTCCACAGGTGTGGTTAAGCCTGGTAAAAGTTGCCCCAGGCCTGAAACAACAAAGTCCTGCCACCTGCAAATGATGGCTGATCAAATCTCCTCTTTAATGGTTGACCTGCAGCTGATAGTCAGCAAGCCAATAGTGTTCACGCCAGGTTTCACAGGCGTGTTTTATGTGGGAAAAGGGTTAAAATGGGATTATAAAGGCCAATGAGTGCTGTTTAAGGGCCCTAAAGACCTGTTGCAGGCGGGACTGATTCGGGACCATCAGACACGCCTGGCTCGGGGTCGGGAACCAGGCGGGGGGGGGGTCCCGACCACCCCCGCGCCCCCCCCCCCCCCAGGTTTTGTGATTTTTAACGCCCCACATGCCTCAAAGCCCGCCTGATGGCTGAGTTAAAATCGAGCCCCGAGTGTCTCCGCTTCCACCACTTCCGTCGGCAACGAGTTCCAGGTCCTCACCACTCACTGCATAAAGTTTTTCCTCACGTCCCCCCTGTATCTCTTGCCCAAAACCTTAATTCTGTGTCACCTAGTCCTTGTACCATCAACTAGTGGGAACAGCCTTTCCCCGTCTAGCCTATCCAAACCCATCATAATCTTGTACACCTCTATCAAATCACCCCTCAACCTCCTTTGCTTTATGAAAACAAATCCAGCTTCTCCAACCTGTTCTTGTAACTAAGATCCCCCATCCCCAGAACCATTCTGGGCAGGGGGGGAAGGGGTTGTGGGGCTGATGGAGATTAGAGATAGGAAGGGGCGAGTGCCGGAACCTTCAACATATTGGTGCTGGTAAATCTCCTCTGCACCCTCTCAAGGGCCTTCACATCCTTCCTAAAGTGTGGTGACCAGAACTGGATGCAATACTCTAGTTGTGGCCTAACCAGCACTTTATAAAGATTCAGCATACTTTCTCTACTTTTGTACTCAATACCTCGATTTATGAAGCCCAAGATGCCATGGGGGAAAAATTGGGTTGCTTTGCATCTCCCGTTAGCGCCCTAAGGGGGCGCTAACAGGGCACAAAACAACTAGTGCGGCGCTGCCCATGCCTCCTGTGAAATTCAGCGGGAGGTTAGTGGCGACATTAACCGGTAGCGCCCCGCGGCGCTGTGCCGCCGGCGATGACGTCATCTTCGGGAGCGCCCCCTGACTTGCCGCCAGACGCTATGTCCGACGGGGTCAGGGGGGCCTACCTGTGGCCGGGGAGGCGCTATTTAAATGCAAGGTGCGGGGCGGCCATTTTTGATGCTGGCCGACTGCCAGCACCTGCCTGTGCTCCCGTCCCCGGCCTCCTGAACGCCCCCCCCCCCAACCCCGCGGAGTGCCAGCTGCGCTTCAAGAGCCCGGCACTTCTTTTGAGTGCCGGGCTCTTTTGCCGGCACTCCCGATCCCCAGGGGCCCAGCTGGGCCCCGGGTCGTGCTGCACAAGTCCCTTCCCCTTTAAGAAGGGGAGGAAGGCCTGCAATACCGCAGCATGTAGCGCCGTGATATCGACTCGCAGCGCCCCAAGAGGGATGCAGGACCCTTCCAGTAGCGTCCCGCTTCCCTCTTGAGGCGCAACCACTCAATTACCGGCGTGGATGCACTAATTTTTCCGGGGCGCTCCCGAATGGAGCGCTACTCAATATTTAGCCACATATGTTTTGCGAATCACTTTCTCAATATGTCCCGTTACCTTCAGGGACCTATGCACATTAACTCCCAGGTCCCTCTGTCCCTGCACACTCTTTAAAACTGTGCCATTAAGTGTATGTTGCCTCTCCCTGTTCCTTCTGCCAAAATGCATCACCTCACACTTCTCTGTATTCAATTCCATCTGCCGCTTCTCTGCCCATTCTGCTAGCCTTTCTATGGCCTGTTGCAGTTGATTGGTATCATCCTCGCTGTTTGCCACACCCCCAAGTTTGGTGTCATCGGCAAATTTAGAAGTTCTACTCTGTATTCCAATATCCAGGTCATTTATATATCAAAAAAAGCAGTGGCCCCAGCACTGACCCTTGGGGAACACCACTGTCTACCATCCTCCAGTCTGAAAAACAGCCATTTACCACAAGTCACTGTTTTCTGTCCTTAAGCCAATTCCTTATCTAAGCTGCCACTGACCCACCTATTCCATGAGCCTCAATTTTATTCACCAGCCTTCTATGTGGTACTTTGTCAAACGCCTTCCTAAAATCTATGTAGACAACATCCATTGCATTCCCTTCATCAATCCTCCCTGTTACTTCATCAAAAAATTCAATTAGATTAGTCAAACACGATCTGCCTTTTACAAATCCGTGTTGGCTCTCCTTAATTAGCTTAAACCTCTCCAAGTGCCCGTTAATATTTTCCTTGATTATTGTTTCTAAAACTTTACCCACCACTGATGTTAAACTGACTGGCCTGTAGTTACTAGGATTGTCCTTGCATCCTTTCTTGAACAATGGTGTTGTGGCAGAGCCACCAAGGGACTCTTATATGGATGTACATAATTGCCTTTAACCGAGTGAATCGGTACCTGTATTTGTTTGCTGTATGTAAATAACGCGGTCCCTTTAAGATGTAGACCAAACGCGATGACGTCATCATGCAGGTCACGTGACGTTCCCAATGATGGGAAACGTGATGACGTCATGACGTCAGCGGGGAGGCTTCCAGACTCCGTCCTCATGGAGTCAGCCGTAAGCAAACACCTGTTTAGTTCTTTTGCGTTTTAACTGTTACTTCCACCAGTTTGTATTAAACATCGTTTAATTACCAGAGTTGCCTGGTCTCAGTACTCCAGATAGGAATTTGGCAATTCCTACAGTGGTGACCCCGAATCTTCATGGGCGATCTTCGCGGAGGAAGCGAGACGCAGTGACACGATGGATGCGAACGCAGTGGCTTTGAAGCTCCCTTGGTTTGGGAACAACAGGCGGCCTCCTGGTTTGTGCAAGCGGAGGCTCAGTTCGAGCTTCGGAATATCGTGGTGGATCAGACCCGGTATCTCTACGTGGTCTCCGCACTCGACAGCTCCACGACTTCGAGGATCATCAACCTGCTGGAAAACCCCCCGGCCGACGGCAAGTATGATACCCTTAAGGCGCGGCTACTTCAGGTTTTCGGCCTCACGAAGGCAGAGCGTGCACGACGATTGCTCACGCTGCCCGGGCTAGGCGACTCCAAGCCGTCGGAGTTAATGAGCCAGATGCTCACACTCCTCGGGAGTTGTTCCTGAGCCAGTTGCCCGAGCAGGTACAGGCGGCCCTCGCACGGTCGGACACTGCGGATCGTGTGGCGCTTGCGGCCGAAGCTGATACTATTCACGCGGTCATGCAGCAACATTGCGCCACCTCGAGGCATCCTTCCCCACGGGACCCCGCCCCGACGCCTCCACCATCCGCTTTGTGTTATTACCACGCCCGTTTCGGCGCGAAGGCCAGATGCTGCCGCCCACCCTGCAGTTTCATGCCCAAGACAACCAAAAAATACCAGCACCAGCTGTGCGAAAGGAAGACCGAACCTGCAGTATGCCCCACGGCTGCGATGGCGATTGGCGACTCCGGGAAGTTACTCTATATCACTGATTCCATTTCGGGCCGGCGATTTTTGTGCGACACGGGGGCGCAGTGCAGCATTCTTCCCGCGTCAGTCCTCGACATCCGGCCTGGGAGGCGCGGGCTTCCCCTCCAAGCCGCCAACGGCGGTGCTATTCGTACATTCGGGAGTTGGCGGATCAAGGTGTGTTTCGGCGGGCAACACTTCCAATGGAAGTTCATCACCGCCAAGATTTCGCAAGCGATCCTCGGCGCGGACTTTTTATGTGCTAACGGCTTGTTGGTAGAATTAAAAAATCGTCGACTGATCAACGCCGCCACTTACAACTCCATTCCGTGCGTTCGAGGTTCAGTCGCGTCGCACGTGGTCTCCTGCGTCTTGCCAGCACTCAACGAATTCACCCGCCTTCTTGGCGAGTTCCCAGAGCTAACCAGGCCCACCTTCTTTGCAACGTCCGCCAAGCATGGTGTGGAGCACCATGTTACAACGACCGGCTCCCCGGTCTATGCACGGGCTCGGCGACTAGAAGCCAGCAAACTCGCGGCTGCAAAGGCGGAGTTCGCCGCAATGGTGCGGTTGGGGATTATTCGCCAGTCGAATAGTCCCTGGTCTTCACCGCTCCACATTGTCCCTAAACCTGGCAGCCCTGCGGTGACTAACGAAGTCACGACCCCCGATCGGTACCCCATACCGCACATACAGGGTTTCTCCGCACATTTGGCGGGAACTTCGATCTTTTCCAAGGTCGACCTTGTTCGTGGGTACCATCAAGTGCCTGTACACCCCCAGGACGTCCAAAAGACGGCGGTCATTACCCCCTTCGGCCTATTTGAGTTCCTCCGAATGTCTTTTGGGCTCAAAAATGCGGCACAGGCGTTTCAGCGCCTAATGGATTCGGTGCTGCGGGATCTTAAGTTTTTATTCGTTTATCTCGATGACATCCTGATTTGCCAGTGCCACCAAAGAGGAACACATCAATCATTTGCGCATCCTCTTTTGCCGCCTCCATCAGCATGGCCTAATAATCAACCCGGCCAAATGCCAGTTCGGGCTACAGCAGCTGGACTTCTTGGGCCACCGCATCACCGCGGAGGGGGCGACGCCACTTCGGTCAAAGGTGGAGGCGATTGCAGCATTTCCGCGGCCGCAGTCCGTGAAGGCCCTCCAGGAGTTCCTGGGTATGGTAAATTTTTATCATCGTTTTATTCCCAGGGCCGCGCAACTTATGCAGCAACTCTACGAGACCCTCCGAGGAAAGTCGGGAAAGGAACCCCTGGTTTGGACGCCTGAGATGGTTTGTGCCTTCGGGGACACAAAGGCTGCTCTCGCAAATGCCACAATGTTGGCGCACCCACTGCCTGGAGCCACCATCGCTCTGACAACCGACACGTCGGACTACGCCATAGGAGCCGTGCAGGAGCAGTGGGTCAACGGTATGTGGCAACCGCTGCCGTTTTTTAGTCGCCAACTGCGCAGTAATGAGCGCAAGTACAGCATGTTCGACAGGGAGTTGTTGGCGCTGTTTCTGGCCATCTGCCATTTTCATTTTCTGTTGGAAGGGCGCCACTTCACCGCGTTTGTGGCCCACAAACCATTGACGTTTGCTATGGCCAAGACTGCCGAACCGTGGTCAGCTAGACAGCAGCGGCAACTCACCTTTATTTCAGAGTTCACCACCGACATCCAGCACATGGCTGGCAAGGACAACGTGGTGGCTGATTGCCTTTCGCGGGCGACCGTCCAAGCCGTCCAGCTGGGAATAGATTATTCACATGGCTGTCGACCAAGCAGCTGACCCGGAAACTCAGGCATTCCGTACCGACTCCTCTTGCCTCCAGCCAACGGATGTGCATTTCCACGCGGCGGGCACCTCCTTGCTCTGCGACGTCTCATTGGGGGATCCCCGCCCGATCGTTCCGTTTTCTTGGCGGCGGAAAGTTTTTGACGCCATCCACGGACTTTCGCATCCTGGTGTGAGGGCGTCTCAAAAGTTACGGGCGTCCAAATTCGTCTGGAGAGGAATGCGCAGGGACATCCGCGACTGGGCTAACACCTGCGTCGTTTGCCAAAGAGCCAAAGTGCAACGCCATGTCAAAGCCCCCTTGGCCACTTTCGAAGTACCGGAGCGCCGTTTTGACCACGTCGACGTTGAGCTCGTTGGGCCTCTTCCACCGTCGCAAGGGTTCACTCACACACCTGACTATCGTCGACCGCACCACAAGATGGCCGGAGGCGGTCCCTCTGACGTCCACCACCTGCGTGGACATCGCCAGGGCTTTTATTTCCTCATGGGTTGCATGGTTCGGTGTCCCAACAGATATTTCCTCAGATCGCGGCCCGCAATTCTCGTCCGAACTTTGGAACGCTGTGGCTTTAGGTTTGGGCACCAAGCTCCATCGCACCACGGCCTACCATCCGCAGGCAAACGGGTTATGTGAGCGCTTTCATCGGTCGTTGAAGGCGTCGTTGAAGGCCACCCTCCAGGGCACCGCATGGGCAGGTAGGCTGCCTTGGGTTATGCTTGGGTTGCGGACAGCACCAAAGGAGGACTTGCAGTCTTCTGCCGCGGAACTTGTGTACGGCCAGCCACTCCGGGTGCCAGGCGAGTTCTTGCTGTCACCGACAAAGCCGTGGTCTGCAGCCGCCCAACTAGATGCCCACCGGGAAGCAGCCCAGTGTTTCAAGCCAATTCCGACGTCACATCATGGTTTGCCTGCCTCCCACGTTCCAACGGAGTTGATGCAGGCCCGGTTCGTTTTCGTTCGTCATGATGCCCATTGCAGTCCACTCACACCTCCTTATACGGGCCCTTTCTGAGTATTGCAGGCAGGTGCCAAGATCTTTTTGGTCGACATTGGCGGCAAACCCGACCACATCTCAATTGACCGCCTCAAGCCCACGCACCTGGATCTCGAGCAACCAGTCGAGATTGCACAGCCACTGCGTCGTGGTCGACCGCCTGCTGCTACCACGCCCGACCGGATCATTCCACTGGCCAGCTCCTCAGCTGCCCAGCAATTTCCTCTCCGGGAATATAGGAGTCGTTCGAACAGGCTCGTCCGACCTCCTCTTCGATTGACTTTCGCTGGTAAGGACAATTCTGGGGGGGCGCATGTGGCAGAGCCACCAAGGGACTCTTATATGGATGTACATAATTGCCTTTAACAGAGTGAATCGGTATCTGTATTTGTTTGCTGTATGTAAATAACGCGGTCCCTTTAAGATGTAGACCGAATGCGATGACGTCGTCATGCAGGTCACGTGACGTTCCCAATGGCGGGAAACGTGATGACTTCAGCGGGGAAGCTTCCAGACTCAGTCCTCGTGGAGTCAGCCTTAAGCAAACACCTGTTGTTTAGTTCTCTTGCGTTTTAACTGTTACTTCCACCAGTTTGTATTAAACATTGTTTAATTACCAGAGTTGCCTGGTCTCAGTACTTCAGATAGGAATTTGGCAATTCCTACAGTGTCACATTTGCCACTTTCCAATCCTCAGGCACCTCCCCCGCATCTAGAGAAGATTGGAAAATTATGGCAAGCCCTTCTGCTCCTCCCCCAATTCCCTTAGCAACCTGGGATGCAAGCCATCTGGATCAGGTGAATTAACCACTCTAAGCATACCCAGTCTTTCTAGTACATCCTGTCTATCAGTTTTCACCCCTTCGATTGCTTCTACCTTTACCACTTCTACCGATATTTTGTCAGCATCCACCTCCTTAGTAAACACCGATACAAAATACTCATTGAGTATTCTAGCCTTGCCCTGTGCCTCTGCATGTATCATCACCTTTGTCTCTAATAGGCCCCACCCTGCCTCTTACAACCTGCTTACTGTTTACATGCAAGATTTTGGGGTTTCCTTTTATGTTGATCGCCATTCTACTCTTATATTCTCTCTTTGCCAATCTTACTTTCATCTTCACATTCCCTCTCAACTTATTGTATTTGGTCTGGTTCTCCTTTGAAGAATTTACCTGACATGCATCATACATCCTCTTTTTTTTGTTTCATCAAGGTCGATTTTCATTCAGCAGTTGGGAAGGAGGCGGGACTACAACTTTCGGGTTTTAGTCCCGTCTACATCGACGTCCGGCGAATCCATGCGATTTTCCCTTGATTGACCTTGTTGAGCCCGCCCAGCGGGCTCAGGAGGCCAATTAAGGGCCACCCGGCAACAGGTGACATCACAGACTGAAATTTCATCTGTCAAGAGGTCTTGACAGATGAAATATCAGTGTTTCACAACTGTTTGAAGCTGTCAAACACTGACAGTCTGACTTCTAACCTGAGTCCTTCTACACAGACTCAGTTAGAACTCTCACCGGCAATGAAAGCTGAAGGCTGTCACTTTTGACAGTTCGCAGCCATTTTGCTTTCAGTGCCGGCTGAGTGATGGACTCCCGAAACCTAGAGGAAGAAAGGCTGTTAAGGTAAGTACAGGTAATTTAAACTTCTTTAGACACACCAAACACACTTACCTTTGCACTCATGCACCCATCACTCACCTGAACACCGACAGCGCGACCCCTCCAAGTCCTTCAACCCGACGGCCCGCCTGTTCTAACCTGGCATGGTTTGGAGCCGTTGGGAATCCCACACGACACCCCCTCAAAATAGGGATTAGGCTAAAAACTGCCTGTTAACTACCTGTTAACAGACAGTTAATTGGCACTAATCCCTTCCCGCCTCGGGTCGGCGGGTCCCAGTGCGGGGCGGGTACCCACCTCCTGTGAAACTTACGTGGAGGCAGGTTTTGGGTGGGATGGGGTCGGGACCCCCGAATTCAGGATTTTTGCCCCCCGCACGCCTAAAAGCCCGCCTCACGGCACACTGAAAATCAACCCCATCATCTTCTCTATCTCCCTCATCATCCAAGGAGCCCTTGCTTTGGTTCCCTTACCCTTCCCTCTGTTGGAATGTACCTAGCCTGTATTTGGAACATTTCCTCCTGAAAGATCACCCATTGTTCCGTTACAGTTTTTCCTGTCAGTTTTTGCTTCCATTTTACCCCGGCTAGATCCTTTCGTATCCCATTGAAGTTAGCCCTATTCCAGTTTAGAAGTTCCACTCTAGATTGTTCCTTGCTCCTCTCCATTGCTAATCTAAATCTTATGATACGCTGATCACTTGTACCCAAGTGTTCTGCCACAGACACTTGGTCGACCTGACCCACCTCATTCCCCAGCACCAGATCCAGCAATGCCTCCTTCCTAGTTGGGTTAGGAACATATTGGTTAAGGAAATTCTCTTGAACACATTTCAGAAATTCCTCCCCCCCCCCCCCCCCTTTCCCTTTACCCTAGCATTATCGATATTTGGGTAATTAAAGTCCCCCAATATCACCACTCTATAGCTCTTGCATATCTTTGTAATTTCCCTGCAGATTTGCTCCTGTACCTCCCTCTCACTATTTGGAGGCCTGTAGAATACCCCCAATAACGTGATCATACCCTTTTTGCTCCTCAACTCTAATCAAATGGATTCTGTCCTTGTCCCCTCAAGAACATCTCCCTTTCCAACACTACAATGTCTTCCGTAATCAGCACTGCCACCCCACCTCCCTTTTTTCCTTCTGTATCTTTTCTGTGTTTATCTGGAATTTTCTGTCCAGCAGCAAACGTTTTGAATGCAATTCCAGGATTCATAAAAACAAACTCAGACAAGAAGTACATTGTTCAATTAAAAGGTTTTTATTGATTTGGGTCAACTCTGTTTGATAGCCACAGAATAAGAAAGGAAGGTTACAACTCACCGGAAAGAAAGGGCATGGTAACAGATCATCTAAACAGGCGGCTTCAGTTTGCACAACTCTATAAAATAGGAAAAGGTGGGTGGGGGAACTAAAAACAATTCACATACGAAGCAAATAAAAAGACTTTAATGGCCAGCAGAATGTCAGTTATCAGATCTGGGGCGGGGCGTGGGGTATTATTTGGATAATTAATTTTTCCTCCTGATTTTCTCTCATGTGAAAGGACTGACTCTTACTGTGGCATGGTGTCAAGGACATTGGTATTGGTATTGGCCTAGCACCTCACCCAAGTGGGAGTTGGGCAACGAGTGTTGGCAGGATATTCAACCGATGAGACACTACTGCAAACATGGCACTTGAATTGGAATTGTACCATGAACAGAAGCATCTGTTATGTTACCAGCTAATAATTGTTCTTAAAAAATTGGCAACTTCTGCAATGACTCAATGGGTAAAAACACCATCTGATGTCCCAATGAGCCAAGCCTGATCCTGTTCTTATCGGACATCCAAACACAAGCATTTTGTATCAGTGTTCAGTGGAGAGCGATCAAGAGCAGGAACCTTGCCTGTTTATTTTTTTAACTCTCCATAGCTCAATATTACTAACCCAAGTACTGCTCTGGCTGCAATCTGCTAACTCAGCACAGGCCAAATACAAAGCGGAGACCTTCTAATGAGTATGGCTCATTGGGACATCAGATGGTGTTTTTACCCATTGAGTCATTGCAGAAGTTGCCAATTTTTAAAGAATATTTATTAGCTAGTAACATAACAGATGCTTCTGTTCATGATACATTAACAATTCCTATTCAAGTGTCTCATCCCTCAGTGATATCAGCTATTTTGAAATCATTACCGGAACAAGGATACCACGACCTGAAAGGTTTCATGATTCACATGAACTATGTGAGCATCGGCTAAATATCATCAACAGATTTGGCAACGGTGAGTTGCGGAGAATAAATTAACCATGATGTGACTGGTGTACTGACTAACAGGTCCCAATATTCCACCAATCCCCAATGTACATAATGCTCATGAGTGGCATTACTGATCCCTTGACAGACAGCAAAGCTCATGAGTTCTGGCAAAAGCAGTAGAATAGAAGTCAGAGGAAGTCGTGATGAAGCAGTGTGGTACTCTGATCAGACCACACCTTGAGCACTGTGTCCAGTTCAGCTCACCAAGACACAAGGGAGACATTCTAGTGTTGGAGGGAGCGCAGGGAAGCGCCACAGGAATGATCCCCAGTGTCAGAGCTCTCAATTATGAGGAAAGACTGGAGAAACTTGGGGTTTTTAGCCAGGAAAGGAGGCGTCTGAATGGTGAACTTAGAGGGATAGAAGATAGTCAAATGTAGTAAAAGGGGCTATCTGAAAATTAAATTTAACTGCGAGAGTAAGACCAGGGGACAGAAGTTCAAATTAGTGAAAGGCAAACTTAATTTGATATCTGGCTGTTTATCATCACATAACTATAATCTTCCAAAGTTCTCTCGATTCAGGAACTGTTCCTTTCGATTTGAAAACTGCACATGTCACTCCGCTATTTAAAAATGGTGAGAAAGGAAAACCTGGGAATTATAGACCAGTTAGCCTAACATCTGTTGTTGGGAAATTACTAGAGTCTATAATTAAAGATAGGGTGACTGAACACATTGAAAATTTTCAGTTGATCAGAGAGAGCCAGCATGAATTTGTGAAAGGTAGGTCATGGCTGACAAACATGATTGAGTTTTTTTGAAGAGGTTACTAAAGTAGTGGACTGGGGAATGTCTATGGATGTTATTTATATGGACTTCCAGAAGATAAAGTCCCACATAAGAGACTATTAACTAAGGTAGAAGTCCATAGAATTGAGGGCAAATTATTGATCAGGTTAGGAAATTGGCTGAGCGGCAGGAGACAGGCAGTAGGGATAATGAGTAGGTACTCAAATTGGCAGGAGGTGACCAATGGTGTCCCGCAGGGATCTGTGTTGGGGCCTCAACTATTCACAGTATTTATGAACGACTTAGATGATGGCATAGAAAGTCATATATCCAAATTTGACGATGATACAAAGATAGGTGGAATTGTAGGCAGTGTAGATGAAAGCATAAAATTACAAAGGGATATTGACAGATTAAGTGAATGAGCAAAACTGTGGCAAATGGATTTCAATGTAGGCAAATATGAGGTCATCCACTTTGGACCTAAAAAAGATAGAACGGGGTATTTTCTAAATGGTGAACGGCTAAAAACAGTGGAGGTCCAAAGAGACTTGGGGTTTCTGGTACATAGATCATTAAAATGGCATCAACAGGTACAGAAAATAATCAAAAAGACTAATGGGACGCTGGCCTTTATATCTAGAGAATACAAGGGGGTAGAAGTTATGCTGCAGCTATACAAAACCCTGGTTAGGCCACACCTGGAGTACTGTGAGCAGTTCTGGGTACCACACCTTAGGAAAGATATATTGGCCTTGGAGGGAGTGCAGCGTAGGTTAACCAGAATGATACCTGGACTTCAAGGGTTAAGTTACGAGGAGAGATTACACAAATTAGGGTTGTATTCCCTAGCATTTAGAAGGTTAAGGGGTGATCTGATCGAAGTTTTCAGGATATTAAGGCAAACAGATAGGGTAGATAGAGAGAAACTATTTCCGCTGGTTGGGGATTCTAGGACTAGGGGGCATAGTCTAAAAATTAGAGCCAGACCTTTCAGGAGTGAAATTAGGAAACACTTCTACACACAGAGTGGTAGAAGTTTGGAACTCTCTTCCGCAAATGGCAATTGATGCTAGATCAATTGTTAGTTTTAAATCGGAAATTGATAGCTTTCTGTTAACCAAAGGTATTAAGGGATATGGGCCAAAGGCGGGTATGTGGAGGTAGGCCGTAGATCAGCCATGATCTCATCGAATGGCAGAGCAAGTTTGAGGGACTGAATGGCCTACTCCTGTTCCTATGTTCCTAAGGAGTGATCAACACTTGGAATGGACTGCTGGATAGAATAGTACAGCTAGAATCCTCAAATCATTTCAAAGTCAATTGGATGCTGACAGACTGTAATGTTTATATTGCCATCACTGACCTCTGACAGACTGTAACGTTTATATTGACATCACTGAGCCCTGACAGACTGTAATGTTTATGTTACATCACCAGCAATCCCCATGTCTATACCAAGAAAAAGCCTCCATGAAGTGTCACATTTTAAATGTCGAGGTTTGACGTGTGTCAGGAACGATATACTTGCTGAGACAGTGAAACAGTCCGGCTGCTTGTTGATGTTTCTGCCTCCTCCCTCATTTAGCAGAAGGCCAGGTCATTAGGTCCAGGAGGCCAGGCCTTTTTTGACTTGCCTCAACCCCACCTGCCTATCCTTTCACCATATCCTTCAATCCACTTGCTCTGCAGAAACACTTCTAATACTTTCTTCAGTGCCCTTCCCTGGTAACTGATTCCGAACCCTATTACCTTTTGGGTGAAGAAGTTCCACATGATATCTCTTCTTACTCCTAACTTTCTGAATATTAATTTGTGACCCCTCTGGTATTTGATTCCTTCACCTCACTGAACAATTCGTCTGAATGATCTTTAAACTTGACCCTGGATTGCATCTCAACTGTTGCCTTTTGGGGGGGATGTGGGGTGGAGAGGGGGGGGGCGGCGGCGGCGGCAGGTAGAGGCTGGAGCAGGCCAGGTACTTCCTCATGAGAACAGAGAGAAAATCCGGGATGGCCAGCCACCAACACCCCCTGGGCTACCACGCACATCCTAATGGATGGATCCTGGCATAGGCCCCGAGATCCAGCTCACTGTTTTGTCTGAGGAACACTGTGAATTCTCGAGTCTCAGGAGGCAAGACAAGGGAATAAAAAGAGCAGAGTAACATACTAAAAACTCAAACTAATAGTCTGTTGGATAATTGACCTTCTGCTGTAGGCATACCTTTGGCAAACAACAGCATTTACCAAGACTCAAAGTACTATATATATTACAGTATATATATATATATCTATATTATCTGTTGCTTTAAAATGCTGAGGAAAGGGAGATATATTGAAAATAATGGACAGCCACTGCGAGTGAGTTCACACCTCACTGCCTCGACACCTGTCCCTTGTGGTGTTTCGTAATCTGCAATACAAGCACATTTGTGGTTTTCAGGATGCCCTGCACATGCGCTGGGCTGGAGTGGTGTTGGGTAGTGGGGGGAGGTGGGGGGCTGTGGATGATGTAGGGCGGTGCTTTCTTTGTCGAAGAAGCCCTCCCTACAGCGGCTCCGTGCACAAGATCATCTCCAGCTCCCGTCGATACAGTTTCCCACCATGCGAGAGGGACAGGATGTTTTTCTTGTACGCAGTCAGTTTCTTAATATCCATCTCCTGGGGGGGGGGAAAAATAATACATCACATATCCTTAGCTGTGGATCAGTTTATATTATACTAGCTGGGGAGCCCCGCGTTGTGAGGGCAATTTTGGGGCGCTTGGTCTCCCTGCCCCTGTGTGTCCCCCCCCTCCCTGTCATGTCCTCTCCCTGTCCTATCCCTCCCACCCCTCCCCTCCTCTCCCTCCCCTGTCTCCCTCCCCTCGCCCACCCCCACCCCCGCTCCCCTCTGTCCCTCTCTCCGGCCCCTCCCCCTGCCTAGCGCCTGAGGTCCGGAGCTGAGGTCCCCCGCGTATGGCGTGGCTGATGGACGGCCGCTGTGGGCGGGCGGGCGGCGCATGCGCGGTCAGTGGACAATTTTGGGGCGCTTGGTCTCCCTGCCCCTGTGTGTCCCCCCTCTCCCTGTCATGTCCTCTCCCTGTCCTATCCCTCCCTCCCTCGCCTCCCCCACTCCCCTCTGTCCCTCTCTCCGGCCCCTCCCCCTGCCTAGCGCCTGAGGTCCCCCGCGTATCGCGCGGCTGATGGACGGCCGCTGTGGGTGGGCGGGTGGGCGGCGCATGCGCGGTCAGTGCGGGCGGCGCGAGCGCCCCACGATTTCCCGAGGCTCGCCCCCCCCCGCGATTTCCCGAGGCTCTTCCCCCCCCCCCCCCGCGATTTCCCGAGGCTCCCCCCCCCCCGCGATTTCCCGAGGCTCTCCCCCCCCCCCCCCCCCTATTAAATTGTTATTTAATTCCCTAACACATCATTAAAATATTTACCTTAGTTCCCTAACACACAGAAAGTGTGGGGGAAAAAATTGTGAAAAATCAAGACGGCGGCCACTCACCTCGGTTCAGAAGGATAAGGCCCGCCCACACACGCACCGATTGGTCGACCGGTCAGGTCACCGAAGCGTAGGATTGGTCAATCGTCGAGTCACTCGACACTCAACTGTAGGAAGGAACCCGCCGTCCGATTGGTGGACCTCGACGTCACACGGTCGCTAATGAGATGCTAATGAGCGGAACGCTGAACGTTTTTGGGATACCGTGGGCGGGATTTTTGTCCGGCTGAAACGTAAATACGCCAATGACCGGTCCGGAATCGCAAGCTTTCTTTTGAGGCGACGCGCGCGTCGGTACACTCTGTAACTTTCAAACGTATAGAGAACGGACGGACAGACAGACAGACATCGGGACAGACAGACAGAAGAGCTCTTTTATATATATAGATATTTTTCAAACTTAAATGTATAATTTTTTTTTAATGTTATGCTCAAAGATAAGGAATGTTAGTGCTGGGGGAATGGAATTCTTCCCATTTCAGTTAGCCAGTGTCAACATCAAGCACTCCCAGGTTAGGTAGAACGTGCACCAGTTTGCTGTTTTCCCATTTCCCCACCAGCTATCTTGTGGCTTGCCTGCTTCTGATTGCCCAAGTAGGAACAGTTTTCTGTTGTGGGCCCATGCAGTCTTGATCCAGCTCCCACAGCACCTCCCTGAGCTCAGGAATGATTGTCAATTCAGAGCCACTCTCACTTAACAGGTCACAGCAAATGGAACAATGTCACACTAGTGCAGTAAGGAGTGCTTTACTCTGTATCTAACCCATGCTGCACCTGCCCCGGGAGTGTTTGACGGGACAGTGTAGAGGGAGCTTTACTCTGTATCTAACCCGTGCTGTATCTGCCCCGGGAATGTTTGACGGGACGGTGTAGGGGGAGCTTTACTCTGTATCTAACCCGTGCTGTACCTGCCCTGAGAGTGTTTGAAGGGACAGTGTAGAGGGAGATTTACTCTGTAGCTAACCCATGCTGTACCTGCCCTGGGAGTATTTGAAGGGACAGTGTAGAGGGAGCTTTACTCTGTATCTAACCCGTGCTGTATCTGCCCCGGGAATGTTTGATGGAGACAGTGTAGAGGGAGTTTTACTCTGTATCTAACCCGTACTGTACCTGCCCTGAGAGTGAAGGGACAGTAAGTGCAAAAATTGTTTGATTTCCCGGTACTGACAACCTTCACCTCAGTGAGCACACAGAAAGAGTCCCACACTCCCCAACTGTTACTGCTCCACTCCTGAACCCACCTTTTTATTTTTCTCGTACAAATCTTTCAGTAACGCATCCAGCTCATTACTATCGATGTAGCCATTTCCATCCTAAGAAAACAGACAGAACGCACTGAGTAAAACTTTGTGAAAAATATTAGAATCAGCTCTAATAGAGCTCCCCAGATAATAATGATATTACAGAGCAGCCTGCTGGTCAAGTGTCGATTGTTCTCCATATGGTAGCTGTGACCTTTTGGTTGGGATTCTCTGCTTTGTTAGAATCCTGGCAGAGCACCCTTTGGGTTCACCCCGGCCTCCGCTCCTGACCCCTCCAAGGTTAAGCTACTTTGCCTACTTTTAGCGGGCTCCCCCGACCTTTGCAGGGTAGTGGGGAATGGCTGTGGCAGGACTCAAGTGCCAGGGTGTGGGGTGGCTGGTGCCCTGCGCGGTGGGCCCGAAACAAGACAGCACCACCCTAGCCCATGCGACCGGTTGCGTAGCGAAGATGGCCCTTTAAATCTTAAAAAGCCCCATTCCCAGTGCTCAGCATTGCTAGGGTACACGTGATTGGAATACTTCGTCCAAAGTATTTCCTATCATTTACGTATTATTACAGTACATACGCCCTATTAGAGCAGACGTACTGTACAACTGATGTCACTTCTCGCAGAAATTCCTGGAAGTGCCAGCAGAATTCAAGACTGAGATGGATTGATTTTTGTTGGGTAAGAGTATCAAGGGATATGGAGCAAAGGAAGGAAAATGGAGTTGAGGTACAGATCAGCCATGATCTGATTCAATGGTGAACAGGCTCGAGGGGTTGACTGGCCTGCTCCTGTTCCCATGTTCCTAGAATTCCCCATGGTTTTTGCTGGCTCCCCGGCATAGCTCCCACAGTAAATCTTTCCCTTTTGTGTCTACGAATTGATACTTGAGGTTTCTACTGATGCCCAGTGCGGTCCTGAGCCACAGAGACCAAGAATGTCCCAGATTCAATCCCCAGTCAGTGTTGAGTTCACTGATCTCAGTTGGGGCGCCAGCTGGGGTGCTACAATTTGGTGTCAGCCTCCTTGGGCTGGGGAGGAGGAACATCAGCCAGTGTCACTGTTCCTGGTCACTATCCTGTGACCAGTGCTGGGAGCACCCATGTGTGTGGCCGTAGGGTGAGAAGGGGATCGGACTGTGATGCTTTCCCTTCTCGATCAAAGAGCCCACTGCCACTCACTGTCTCATCCCACACGTGTGATTGGTGGTTTGGGCGAGGGTGGCTCGAGCCCCTGGGGCTGTACACCTGAAAGACTCGCCCACCTTCAGAAGAGAGGAGAAAATTAGAAAAGAAAAATTCGATTCATCCATCAAAATAAAAAGCCTGTGATAGGCCGCGCAGATCAAAGTGAACTCCTTCAACAGGATGTAACATCAACACCGAGGGGATAGTTACCCTGTCGTAAAACGTGAATATTGCATTGAACTCCTCTGCGCTCAGTTTCATGTCCTGTGAATACAAGAGTCAAAATTAGCAGAAGAATTTAGCAGAGTATTTTTACACGAGGTCCATTCTCCTGACCATAATCTCCATGTTGTCTATTCTGTTTCAACTAGATTTCAATTTTTGCTGTTGAATGGTCCTATTTTAAGGTGTTTTTCTCTTTAACCTTCCATTGATCTCCCTATGCCCCCAGCTCAATGTGGTTGGGGGGCAGATGCGAGGGGAGGGGCTGAGAGTTTGGACTACCCGATCCCAGGACTCTATCACAGGAGGCAGATGAGGACTTTCCCTCTGAATTTCTCCTCCATCCTTGCAGGAAAGCAGCAGTAAATGGGAGGTAGGTCTGCCTGGAGCTAGAGGATAGGGAAGGGCTGACAGACTCCAGGGCAAGAGCAGCTATCATGTGATGACAATGATCTCCTCACCCCTATTGTCCTCCTCTCTTGCCTACTCTAAATCTTTTGTCTGTGAGCAAATGAGGGTGGATGCAATGGTGTCTGATCTAGAACATCATGTTCCAGGTCTTCTCCTGCAAAGTTCCTCTCACCCAACACCCCGACCTTGTCAAGCTGCACTTGTTCCCTGTGTCCCAGTGAGTCCACGTAAAGACTTTTTCTCATCTTCAAATTACTTCACCACTTTGCCCCACCCTATCGAAGTGATCCTCTCTGGCCATGTATCCCTGTACATTTCCTTTGCTACTCAGATTCGGACTCCACTGCCCCTCACCCCACTATCATTCAGTCACTGTGCCTGTGTCCTCTGGAACTCTCCAAAAAAAGAGTTCCAACACCCCACCTGTTTGACAGGGTTTCAATTACCACCCTTGCAAAAAATGTTGCCCTTCTCGTGCTCAGTGTTTAGCTCCCTCTACCTTTGTAAAACACTTCTGTGTAAGGAGCACTGCAGGGATGCTTGTGTGCTGATGATGCCTGTGAGAGTGGAGGGAACGATGGGGAATGGAGCTGAGGGGCTGCAGGATTGTGGGTGGTATACACCACTGTGGAAACTCTCCAGTAAGTATTTCCAAAGTTATAGTGAGGGGCAGGGGTTCAAGAGTGGGTGAAGCGTCAGACAACCCCTCCACTGCCTAGGGGTTGTACAGTCTGACAGAGGCAGAAATCTTGGTATTTGGCATTGGGTCACAGGTCTTGGATAAAGTGCACTGGGTTGGTGCTACTACTTTCTCACCAGATTCTGGGCTTGGGGCTGCAATGACATCTGATCCATACTGAAAGACCGCCATTAAAACAACAGGCCCTATAGCTGTAATAGAGAGCTTTCACTAACACTCTGAATGCTGGGATACCTCTACCTCCATAGTATCCTCTTGATTTCTCTTGTTCTCTAGCATAGCATGCAAGGGAAATGCCAGGAATTATACAGGGGAGACTGAGAACTGGAGCCCGGTAGAGAGGAGATCACTGTTTCCTGTATCTGGTTTGTGCGGAATGCAGCAGTGTTGGTAGGTCTGGTAGAATAGTTTGGTGGAAAGCAGTTTCCTTTGCAAGATATCTTGAAATCCAAGGTTTCATTGGGCTAGCCCAATGTTCTCTCACCCTGTGGGAGCTAGGTACAAATCTCGACCAGATAAAGGGATGAGTGTCTCCCTTTCTGCTAGCTAGTAGGGTACTGTATGAAATGAATTTGACGTGGTCTTAGTTCAAAGTCCATTGGGCATGACTACTCTAGCACAAAATTACCCTTAACCTGCCACGAAGTAGCAACTTTACTCACAGACCATAGGATGATTGATGTGGGAGATAGAAAAATACCATTCTGGTGTAGCAGGGTTGGAACTGAGGCACATTGTTGGGGCAGTGTAGAGGGAGCTTTACTCTGTATCTAACCCGTGCTGGACCTGCCCTGGGAGTATTTGTTGGGAAAGTGCAGAGGGAGCTTTACTCTGTATCTAACCCGTGCTGGACCTGCCCTGGGAGTATTTGTTGGGAAAGTGCAGAGGGAGCTTTACTCTGTATCTAACCCATGCTGCACCTGCTCTGGGAGTGTTTGGTGGGACAGTGTAGAAGGAGCTTTACTCTTTATCTAACCCGTGCTGTATCTGCTCTGGGAGTGTTTGGTGGGACAGTGTAGAAGGAGCTTTACTCTTTATCTAACCCGTGCTGTATCTGCCCTGGGAGTGTTTGATGGGACAGTGTAGAGGGAGCTTTACTCTTTATCTAACCCATGCTGTATCTGCTCTGGGAGTGTTTGGTGGGACAGTGTAGAAGGAGCTTTACTCTTTATCTAACCCATGCTGTATCTGCTCTGGGAGTGTTTGATGGGACAGTGTAGAGGGAGCTTTACTCTGTATCTAACCCGTGCTGTAACTGCCCTGGGAGTACTGAATGCTGACATAGAGCAGAAGATGGAAAAATGTTCCATCCGAGTACTGACCCTAATCTAGATTAGCCCAATAATCAACAATTGAAAAATAAAAATAAGTAAAATAAATGTAATGGACCCTCTTCCCCACCAATGCAATATGAACACAGGCAGGAAAATGCCTAACCCCTTGTGTTTGAATGTTCTGAGGTTGGTATTTTCCTGGCCATTAAAATGGCCTCTGAAAATTTCAGTGGCCATTTTGATTTTTCATATTACCTGTTGTCCACCAAAGACTGACCAGAGAATCGTGTAAAACAGGCCGGTGGGCTCCACGACAGGCAGTGAAAGTGAGAGAGGCAGGGGCAGATAGAGAGACAGGCAGAGAAAGAGAGAGGAACAGAAACAAAGTGTGAGAGAGAGAGTGACAGAGCGAGAAAGAGACATCAACTAAGAGAGACACAGGGAGAGCGGGATCAAGACACACACGCATGGATAGAGACACAGGCACAGAGAGAGAGAGAAAAGCACAAAAACAAAGCAAGAGATGGGGGAAGAGAAAGAAAGCGAGACACTGGCAGAGAACAAAATAGAGAGGCACACTCAGATAGAGAGAGATTGAGGAAGACGGAAAGAGCACCACACACACAGAGAGGCGGAAGAAGGACAGAGAGACAGATACAAGGGGACAAAAGAGGAACAGAGACAAATGCAGACAGAGAGGAGACAGAGGGCAAAAGAGAGAAAGGCAAATAGAGGAGACATAGACAATTGAGCAAAAGGGAGACAGCCACAGAAAGAGTGACAGATACACACACACACCTTGTAAGAAACACAGAGACATACACACACACAGGAAGTTTTAGAATTGGTAATGGCCATTTGGTTGTTCTGAAGCCCACAAACCTGCATGTCCCTCAATCCCTTCTGTGTCCAGAAATAAACTGAATTGCCGCTCAAATCCATTTATTGTGTTTGCTTCAGTGATAACCCATTCCATGACTCTATTGTTTGTATGAAATAGTTCTGGATGGACTTCATGGGTTAGGAACATAGTGCAGGACTGACGATATCTCCCTACTCATTTAGCCGGTCCCAACAACTAATACCCCTCAATTGTCCACACCCTCAAATATCTATCCAATTCTCCCTTAGATTTTCTTGCACTACCTGCATCCCCTGGGCAGTCCATTCCACACGTTCATCTTCCTCTTTGTGAAGTCACTAAGTCGTTACTGTCTACGCATCTTCCCTCTTCGAAATATGAGCTGGTGTCCCCTGGTTCTAGAATTTGTGCCAATGTCATATTTATTATTCAGGTTCTATTTATCTATTCCCGTAAAGATCTTGACTAAGATCTCCCCTGGGCCGTCTCTTCTCCAGGGTAAACAATCCCAGGCTCTTCAACCTCTCTGCGAAGATCAGATGGCTGAAGCCGGTTATCAGTTTGGGTGCCGTTTTCTGTGATGCCAGGATATCCTTGCTGTGCACAATGGCCAGAATTGTACATAATACAGGAAACTTTGCGATATCCGGCACCGACGGGACCGGCGTGATGCCGATCTATGAAAACTTCCGGACAGACCAGCGCTAATGTTGAAGGATACGGAGGTTTTCATCTCCGTATCTGACAACAAACACTGTTGCTTAGCAACAGCTTGTAAACAGTCGGCCCGTACCTTGGAAGCGTCTCTGTAGCTTAGCAACAGCTTCAGAGAGGCTTTCCAGAGACTGACTGTTTAAAAAAATGCTAGGAGAAGAAAAAAAAAGAAAACCTAACAAAACGGCTGCTGATTTCTGCCGTTAGATCGAGGTTTCCGGCCATACAACCTCCAGATAAACCAAAGTTTCCTGTACTCTGGCTGTGGCTGTACCGCACCAGCTTTGTGCAGACTCATTTTCACCTCCTGGGATTTCTCCTCTATCCCTGTGGCTACACGTCCCAATACCTGGCTAGCTTTCCTTACTGCTGCCAAGATCCCTTAGGTTACCCAATTTTTAAATGGCATCCCTGGTTTGACCCCTAAGCATATGTCTAGATCAACTTATCAATCCCCTTAATCTTGAAAATATCTGCCAGGTCACTTTGAACACTCCGAAAGATAACTATCCCAAAATCTTTCCTTATAACTTAAGATAAAAAAGAAAGACTCGCATTTATACCTCTGGATGTTCCAAAGCGCTTTACAGCCAATGAAGTAATTCTGATGTGTAATCACTGTTGTAATGTAGGAAATATATAACTGCTAATTTGCGCACAGTAAGGTTCCACAAACAGCAGTGTGATAATGACCAAATAATCTGTTTTTATTGATGTTGGTTGAGGAATAAATATTGCCTAAGACACCGAGGAGAACTGCCCTACTCATCTTCAAAATAGTGCCATGGGATCTTTAAGATGACTTGAGAGGACAGGCAAGTGTTTTGAGACGTCCTGATGTCCAAATATTGGGAGGACCGAAGCCATTGTCTTTGGTCCCTGCCACAAACTCCATTCCCTGACCACTAGTTCCATCCCTCTCCCTGGCAACTGTCAAAAGCTGAGCCAGACTGTTTGTAACCGTGGGGTTTTGTTTGACCCCGAGATGAGCTTCCGACCACATAACAGCTCCATCACCAAGACTGCCTACTTCCACCTCTGTAACCACCCGACTCCGACCCTGCCTCAGCTCATCTGCTCCTAAAACCCTCCTCCATGTGTTTGTTACCTCTAGACTTGACTATTCCAATGTTCTCCTGGCAGGCCTCCCACCTTCCACACTACATAAAAACTTGTGCTCATCTAAAACTCTGCTGCCCATGTCCTAACTAGCACCAAGTCCCATTCACCCATCATCCTTGTGCTCGCTGACCTACACTGGTTCCTGGTCGAACAACGCCTCAATTTTAAAATTCTCATCCTTGTTTTCAAATCCCTCCATGGCCTCGCCCCTCCCTATCTCTATAATCTCCTCCAGGCCTACAAACCTTCAAGATCTCTGCGCCCCTCCAATTCTGGCATCTTGCGCATCTCTGATTTTAATCGCTGCACCATTGGCGGCTGTGTTTTCAGCGGTCTAGGCCCTAAGTTCTGGAATTCCCTCCCTAAACCTCTTTGTCTCTCTGCCTCTCTCTCCTTTAAGATGCTCCTTAAAACCTACCTCTTTGACCAACCTTTTTGTCACCTCTCCTAATACCTCCTTATGTGGCTCGGTGTCAACATTTTTATTGATACCACTCCTGTGCAGTGCCTTGGGATGTTTTGCTACGTTAAAGGCGCTTTATAAATGCAAGTTGTTGTTGAGATCATAAAAGGCGTTAGAATTGCAAGTCATAGAATCATAACGGCACAGAAGGAGGTCATTCGGCCCATCGAGTCCGTGCCGGCTCTCTGTAGAGCAATCTAGTCAGTCCCATTTCCCCGCTCTATCCCCATAGCCCTGCAAGTTTATTTCCCTCAAGTGCCTATCCAGTCTCCCCTTGAAAACATTGAGTGTTTCCGCTTCCACCACTTCCGTTGGCAGCGCATTCCAGGTCATCACCACTCGCTGCGTAAAAAAGATTATTCTCACATCCTCCCTGTATCTCTTGCCCAAAACTTTAAATGTGTGTCCCCTAGTCCTTGTACCATCAACTAGTGGGAACAGCCTTTCCCCGTCTAGCCTAGCCAAACACGTCATAATCTTGTACACCTCTATCAAATCACCCCTCAACATCCTTTGCTGTAATGAAAACAAATCCAGCTTCTCCAACCTGTCCTTGTAGCTAAGATCCCCCATCCCCGGAACCATTCTGGTAAATCTCCTCTGCACCCTCTCAAGGGCCTTCACAACCTTCCTAACGTGTGGTGACTAGAACTGGATGCAATATTCCAGTTGTAGCCTAACCAGCGCTTTATAAAGGTTCAGCATAAGTTCTCTACTTTTGTACTCAATACCTCTATTTATGAAGCCCAAGATACCATATGTTTTGCTAACCACTCTCTCAATATGTCCTTTCTTTTTTCTCTGCAAACTTGGACGTCCCAATTTATACATTGTAAAAGTAGAAGCCCAAACTGCTGACCCCTGTGGGATTCAAATACCCCCATTAATACATTTTAAATAATAGGAGCCCAAAGGTTAACCTCAGTGATAGTCCATTCACAGCTCCTTTCCAGGTTAAAAAGTTTCTATTCATGGCTACCCTTTGTTTCCTATTAAAAGCCAATTTTCTATTCCACCCTAATTTACCCCTACTTAGTTTACAGAGAGAGAAAAAGAGAAGATAAGGAGAAATAGAAGGTGTATAAAGAATTGAAAGGAAGACAAAGAACTCACACATATTGAGATATCTGAAAGAGACAGAACTTAAACAAGGTTGCAGTGTGAAGGCCAAAGTAGTCACGGGTAAGTGGGATAGTGGTCTGGAGAGTGAGGGCCAATATGGGGAGACCGAGCAGAAAATTGGGCAAACGTCTGGAGGGTGAGTGGGACATCGGACAGAGACGTTGAGAGCGAGCAGAAAATGGGTGAAAACTTGAAGAACAAGGGAAAAGGGGTTTAGAAAGTAAGGGGAAAAAGACATAAAAACCAAGAAAATGACCAGAAATTCAATCAAATGATCTGAAGAAAGAACAGAAAAGCTTTGGAAGTCTGGAAAGTGGCTAGAAAATGGGGAGTGGTCTGGAGAGCAAGTGGGAAGATGGATAGGGACCTGGAAAATTAGCAGTAAAAGGAAGAGAGTCCTGGGGAATGGGCAGAAAGTGGGACAGAGCCCTGGTAATGGGCAGTAAGTGGGACAGCGCCCTGGTAATGGGCAGTAAGTGGGACAGCACCCTGGGAATGGGCAGAAAGTGGGACAGCACCCTGGGAATGGGCAGAAAGTGGGACAGCACCCTGGGAATGGGCAGAAAGTGGGACAGAGCCCTGGTAATGGGCAGTAAGTGGGACAGCACCCTGGGAATGGGCAGTCAGTGGGACAGCACCCTGGGAATGGGCAGAAAGTGGGACAGCACACTGGGAATGGGCAGAAAGTGGGACAGAGCCTGGGGAATGGGCAGTAAGTGGGACAGAGCCTGGGGAATGGGCAGTAAGTGGGACAGAGCCTGGGGAATGGGCAGTAAGTGCGACTGAGCCTGGGGAATGGGCCGTAAGTGGGACAGAGCCTGGGGAATGGGCAGTAAGTGGGACAGAGCCTGGGGAATGGGCAGTAAGTGGGACAGAGCCTGGGGAATGGGCCGTAAGTGGGACAGAGGCTGGGGAATGGGCAGTAAGTGGGACAGAGCCCTGGGGAATGGGCAGTAAGTGGGACAACCTGGGGAATGGGCAGTAAGTGGGACAGAGCCCTGGGGAATGGGCAGTAAGTGGGACAGAGCCCTGGGGAAAGGGCAGTAACTGGGACAGAGCCCGGGGAATGGGCAGCAAGTGGGACAGAGCCCTGAGGAATGGGCAGTAAATGGGACAGAGCCCTGAGGAATGTGCAGTAAATGGGACAGAGCCTGGGGAATGGGCAGTAAGTGGGACAGAGCCCTGGCGAATGGGCAGTAAGTGGGACAGAGCCCTGGGAATGGGCAGTAAGTGGGACAGAGCCTGGGGAATGGGCAGTAAGTGGGACAGAGCCCTGGGGAATGGGCAGCAAGTGGGACAGAGCCCTGGGAATGGGCACTAAGTGGGACAGAGCCTGGGGAATGGGCAGTAAGTGGGACAGAGCCTGGGGAATGGGCAGTAAGTGGGACAGAGCCCGGGGAATGTGCAGTAAGTGGGACAGAGCCCTAGGGAATGGGCAGTAAATGGGTCAGAGCCCTGGGTAATGGGCAGTAAATGGGACAGAGGCCTGGGGAATGGGCAGTAAGTGGGACAGAGCCTGGGGAATGGGCAGGTAGTGGGACAGAGCCCTGGGGAATGGGCAGTAAGTGGGACAGAGCCCTGGGGAATGAGCAGTAAGTGGGACAGAGCCCTGGGAATGGGCAGTAAGTGGGACAGAGCCTGGGGAATGGGCAGTAAGTGGGACAGAGCCTGGGGAATGGGCAGTAAGTGGGACAGAGCCTGGGGAATGGGCAGTAAGTGGGACAGAGCACTGGGGAATGAGCAGTAAGTGGGACAGAGACAGGGGAATGGGCAGTAAGTGGGACACAGCCCGGGGAATGGGCAGTAAGTGGGACAGAGCCCTGGGGAATGGGCAGTAAGTGGGACAGAGCCTGGGGAATGGGCAGTAAGTGGGACAGAGCCTGGGGAATGGGCAGCAAGTGGGACAGAGCCTGGGGAATGGGCAGCAAGTGGGACAGAGCCTTGGGAATGGGCCGTAAGTGGGACAGAGCCCGGGGAATGGGCAGTAAGTGGGACAGAGCCTGGGGAATGGGCAGCAAGTGGGACAGAGCCCTGGGAATGGGCAGTAAGTGGGACAGAGCCCTGGGAATGGGCAATAAGTGGGACAGAGCCCTGGGGAATGGGCAATAAGTGGGACAGAGCCCTGGGGAATGGGCAATAAGTGGGACAGAGCCCTGGGAATGGGCAGTAAGTGGGACAGAGCCCTGGGAATGGGCAGTAAGTGGGACAGAGCCCTGAGAATGGGCAGTAAGTGGGACAGAGCCCTGGGGAATGGGCTGTAAGTGGGACAGCCTTGTGGAATGGGCAGTAAGTGGGACAGAGCCCTGGGGAATGGGCAGTAAGTGGGACAGAGCCCTGGGGAATGGGCAGCAAGTGGGACAGAGCCCTGGGAATGGGCAGTAAGTGGGACAGAGCCCTGGGAATGGGCAGTAAGTGGGACAGAGCCCGGGGAATGGGCAGTAAGTAGGACAGAGGCCTGGGGAATGGGCAGTAAGTGGGACAGAGCCCAGGGAATGGGCAGTAAGTGGGACAGAGCCCTGGGAATGGGCAGTAAGTGGGACAGAGCCTGGGGAATGGGCAGTAAGTGGGACAGAGCCCTGGGGAATGGGCAGTAAGTGGGACAGAGCCCTGGGGAATGGGCAGTAAGTGGGACAGAGCCCTGGGGAATGGGCACTAAGCGGGATAGAGCCCTGGGGAATGGGCAGTAAGTGGGACAAAGCCTGGGGAATGGGCAGTAAGTGGGACAGAGCCCTGGGGAATGGGCAGTAAGTAGGACAGAGCCCGGGGAATGGGCAGTAAGTGGGACAGAGCCCTGGGAATGGGCAGTAAGTGGGACAGAGCCTGGGGAATGGGCAGTAAGTGGGACAGAGCCCTGGGGAATGGGCAGGAAGTGGGACAGAGCCCTGGGGAATGGGCAGGAAGTCGGACAGAGCCCTGGGGAATGGGCAGCAACTGGGACAGAGCCCGGGGAATAGGCTGTAAGTGGGACAGAGCCCTGAGGAATGGGCAGTAAATGGGACAGAGCCTGGGGAATGGGCAGTAAATGGGACAGAGGCCTGGGGAATGGGCAGGAAGTGGGACAGAGCCCTGGGAAATGGGCAGTAAGTGGGACAGAGCCTGGGGAATGGGCAGTAAGTGGGACAGAGCCCTGGGGAATGGGCAGTAAGTGGGACAGAGCCCTGGGAATGGGCAGTAAGTGGGACAAGGCCTGGGGAATGGGCAGTAAGTGGGACAGAGCCCTGGGGAATGGGCAGTAAGTGGGACAGAGCCCTGGGAATGGGCAGTAAGTGGGACAGAGCATGGGGAATGGGCAGTAAGTGGCACAGAGCCCTGGGGAATGGGCAGTAAGCGGGACAGAGCCTGGGGAATGGGCACGAAGTGGGACAGAGTCTGGGGAATGGGCAGTAAGTGGGACAGAGCCTGTGGAATGGGCAGTAAGTGGGACAGAGCCCTGTGGAATGGGCAGTAAGTGGGACAGAGCCCTGTGGAATGGGCAGTAAGTGGGACAGAGCCTGGGGAATGGGCAGTAAGTGGGACAGAGCCTGGGGAATGGGCAGTAAGTGGGACAGGGCCTGGGGAATGGGCAGTAAGTGGGACAGGGCCTGGGGAATGGGCAGTAAGTGGGACAGAGCACTGGGGAATGGGCAGTAAGTGGGACAGAGCCCTGGGGAATGGGCAGTAAGTTGGACAGAGCCCTGGGGAATGGGCAGGACGTGAGACAGAGCCCTGGGGAATGGGCAGGAAGTGGGACAGAGCCCGGGGAATGGGCAGTAAGTAGGACAGAGCCCTGGGGAATGGGCAGTAAGTGGGACAGAGCCCTGGGAATGGGCAGTAAGTGGGACAGAGCCCTGGGGAATGGGTAGTAAGTGGGACAGAGCCCTGGGGAATGGGCAGTAAGTGGGACAAAGCCTGGGGAATGGGCAGTAAGTGGGACAGAGCCCTGGGGAATGGGCAGTAAGTAGGACAGAGCCCGGGGAATGGGCAGTTAGTGGGACAGAGCCCTGGGGAATGGGCAGTAAGTGGGACAGAGCCCTGGGAATGGGCAGTAAGTGGGACAAAGCCTGGGGAATGGGCAGTAGGTGGGACAGAGCCCTGGGGAATGGGCAGTAAGTGGGACAGAGCCCTGGGGAACGGGCAGTAAGTGGGACAGAGCCCTGGGGAACGGGCAGTAAGTGGGACAGAGCCCTGGGGAACGGGCAGTAAGTGGGACAGAGCCCTGTGGAACGGGCAGTAAGTGGGACAGAGCCCTGGGGAATGGGCAGTAAGTGGGACAGAGCCCTGGGGAATGGGCAGTAAGTGGGACAGAGCCCTGGGAATGGGCAGTAAATGGGACAGAGCCTGGGGAATGGGCATTAAGTGGGACAGAGCCCTGTGGAATGGGCAGTAAGTGGGACAGAGCCCTGGGAATGGGCAGTAAGTGGGACAGAGCCCTGGGAATGGGCAGTAAGTGGGACAGAGCCTGGGGAATGAGCAGTAAGTGGGACAGAGACAGGGGAATGGGCAGTAAGTGGGACAGAGCCGTGGGGAATGGGCAGTAAGTGGGACAGAGCCTGGGGAATGGGCAGCAAGTGGGACAGAGCCTGGGGAATGGGCAGCAAGTGGGACAGAGCCTGGGGAATGGGCAGTAAGTGGGACAGAGTCCTGGGAATGGGTAGTAAGTGGGACAGAGCCTGGGGAATGGGCAGCAAGTGGGACAGAGCCTGGGGAATGGGCAGTAAGTGGGACAGAGTCCTGGGAATGGGCAGTAAGTGGGACAGAGCCCTGGGAATGGGCAGTATGTGGGACAGAGCCTGGGGAATGGTGAGCAAGTGGGACAGAGCCCTGGGGAGCGGGCAGTAAGTGGGACAGAGCCCTGGGGAATGGGCAGTAAGTAGGACAGAGCCCTGGGGAATGGGCAGTAAGTGGGACAGAGCCCTGGGAATGGGCACTAAGTGGGACAGAGCCCGGGGAATGGGCAGTAAGTGGGACAGAGCCCAAGGGAATGGGCAGCAAGTGGGACAGAGCCCTGGGGAATGGGCAGTAATTGGGACAAAGCATGGGGAATGGGCAGTAAGTGGGACAGAGCCCTGGGGAATGGGCAGTAAGTAGGATGGAGCCCGGGGAGTGGGCAGTAAATGGGACAGAGCCATGGGGAATGGGCAGTAAGTGGGACAGAGCCCTGGGGAATGGGCACTAAGTGGGACAGAGCCCTGGGGAACGGGCAGTAAGTGGGACAGAGCCCTGGGGAACGGGCAGTAAGTGGGACAGAGCCCTGGGGAACGGGCAGTAAGTGGGACAGAGCCCTGGGGAACGGGCAGTAAGTGGGACAGAGCCCTGGGGAATGGGCAGTAAGTGGGACAGAGCCTGGGGAATGGGCAGTAAGTGGGACAGAGCCTGGGGAATCGGCAGTAAGTGGGACAGAGCCTGGGGAATGGGCAGTAAGCGGGACAGGGCCCTGTGGAATGGGCAGTAAGTGGGACAGAGCCTGGGGAATGGGCAGTAAGTGGGACAGAGCCCTGGGGAATGGGCAGTAAGTGGGACAGAGCCCTGGGGAATGGGCAGTAAGTGGGACAGAGCCCTGGGGAATGGGCAGTAAGTGGGACAGAGCCCTGGGGAATGGGCAGTAAGTGGGACAGAGCCTGGGGAATGGGCAGTAAGTGGGACAGAGTCCTGGGGAAAGGGCAGTAACTGGGACAGAGCACTGGGGAATGAGCAGTAAGTGGGACAGAGACAGGGGAATGGGCAGTAAGTGGGACAGAGCCCGGGGAATGGGCAGCAAGTGGGACAGAGCCCTGGGGAATGGGCAGTAAGTGGGACAGAGCCTGGGGAATGGGCAGTAAGTGGGACAGAGCCTGAGGAATGGGCAGTAAGTGGGACAGAGCCCTGGGGAATGGGCAGTAAGTGGGACAGAGCCTGGGGAATGGGCAGTAAGTGGGACAGAGCCTGGGGAATGGGCAGTAAGTGGGACAGAGCCCTGGGGAACAGGCAGTAAGTGGGACAGAGCCCTGGGGAACGGGCAGTAAGTGGGACAGAGCCCTGTGGAACGGGCAGTAAGTGGGACAGAGCCCTGGGGAATGGGCAGTAAGTGGGACAGAGCCCTGGGGAATGGGCAGTAAGTGGGACAGAGCCCTGGGAATGGGCAGTAAATGGGACAGAGCCTGGGGAATGGGCATTAAGTGGGACAGAGCCCTGTGGAATGGGCAGTAAGTGGGACAGAGCCCTGGGAATGGGCAGTAAGTGGGACAGAGCCCTGGGAATGGGCAGTAAGTGGGACAGAGCCTGGGGAATGAGCAGTAAGTGGGACAGAGACAGGGGAATGGGCAGTAAGTGGGACAGAGCCGTGGGGAATGGGCAGTAAGTGGGACAGAGCCTGGGGAATGGGCAGCAAGTGGGACAGAGCCTGGGGAATGGGCAGCAAGTGGGACAGGGCCTGGGGAATGGGCAGTAAGTGGGACAGAGTCCTGGGAATGGGCAGTAAGTGGGACAGAGCCTGGGGAATGGGCAGCAAGTGGGACAGAGCCTGGGGAATGGGCAGTAAGTGGGACAGAGTCCTGGGAATGGGCAGTAAGTGGGACAGAGCCCTGGGAATGGGCAGTATGTGGGACAGAGCCTGGGGAATGGTCAGCAAGTGGGACAGAGCCCTGGGGAGTGGGCAGTAAGTGGGACAGAGCCCTGGGGAATGGGCAGTAAGTAGGACAGAGCCCTGGGGAATGGGCAGTAAGTGGGACAGAGCCCTGGGAATGGGCACTAAGTGGGACAGAGCCCGGGGAATGGGCAGTAAGTGGGACAGAGCCCAAGGGAATGGGCAGCAAGTGGGACAGAGCCCTGGGGAATGGGCAGTAATTGGGACAAAGCATGGGGAATGGGCAGTAAGTGCGACAGAGCCCTGGGGAATGGGCAGTAAGTAGGACGGAGCCCGGGGAGTGGGCAGTAAATGGGACAGAGCCATGGGGAATGGGCAGTAAGTGGGACAGAGCCCTGGGGAATGGGCAGTAAGTGGGACAGAGCCCTGGGGAACGGGCAGTAAGTGGGACAGAGCCCTGGGGAACGGGCAGTAAGTGGGACAGAGCCCTGGGGAATGGGCAGTAAGTGGGACAGAGCCCGGGGAATGGGCAGTAAGTGCGACAGAGCCTGGGGAATCGGCAGTAAGTGGGACAGAGCCTGGGGAATGGGCAGTAAGCGGGACAGGGCCCTGTGGAATGGGCAGTAAGTGGGACAGAGCCTGGGGAATGGGCAGTAAGTGGGACAGATCCCTGGGGAATGGGCAGTAAGTGGGACAGAGCCCTGGGGAATGGGCAGTAAGTGGGACAGAGCCCTGGGAAATGGGCAGTAAGTGGGACAGAGCCCTGGGGAATGGGCAGTAAGTGGGACAGAGCCTGGGGAATGGGCAGTAAGTGGGACAGAGCCCTGGGGAAAGGGCAGTAACTGGGACAGAGCACTGGGGAATGAGCAGTAAGTGGGACAGAGACAGGGGAATGGGCAGTAAGTGGGACAGAGCCCGGGGAATGGGCAGTAAGTGGGACAGAGCCCTGGGGAATGGGCAGTAAGTGGGACAGAGCCCTGGGAATGGGCAGTAAGTGGGACAAAGCCTGGGGAATGGGCAGTAAGTGGGACAGAGCCCTGGGGAATGGGCAGTAAGTGGGACAGAGCCTGGGGAATGGGCAGTAAGTGGGACAGAGCCTGGGGAATGGGCAGTAAGTGGGACAGAGCCCTGGGGAATGGGCAGTAAGTGGGACAGAGCCCTGGGGAATGGGCAGTAAGTGGGACAGAGCCCTGGGGAATGGGCAGTAAGTGGGACAGAGCCCTGGGAATGGGCAGTAAGTGGGACAGAGCCCTGGGAATGGGCAGTAAGTGGGACAGAGCCCTGGGAATGGGCAATAAGTGGGACAGAGCCCTGGGGAATGAGCAATAAGTGGGACAGAGCCCTGGGGAATGGGCAATAAGTGGGACAGAGCCCTGGGAATGGGCAGTAAGTGGGACAGAGCCCTGGGAATGGGCAGTAAGTGGGACAGAGCCCTGAGAATGGGCAGTAAGTGGGACAGAGCCCTGGGGAATGGGCTGTAAGTGGGACAGCCTTGTGGAATGGGCAGTAAGTGGGACAGAGCACTGGGGAATGGGCAGTAAGTAGGACAGAGCCCTGGGGAATGGGCAGCAAGTGGGACAGAGCCCTGGGAATGGGCAGTAAGTGGGACAGAGCCTGGGGAATGGGCAGTAAGTGGGACAGAGCCCTGGGAATGGGCAATAAGTGGGACAGAGCCCTGGGGAATGGCCAGTAAATGAGACAGAGCCCTGGGGAATGGGCAGTAAGTGGGACAGAGCCCTGGGAATGGGCAGTAAGTGGGACAGAGCCCGGGGAATGGGCAGTAAGTAGGACAGAGGCCTGGGGAATGGGCAGTAAGTGGGACAGAGCCCAGGGAATGGGCAGTAAGTGGGACAGAGCCCTGGGAATGGGCAGTAAGTGGGACAGAGCCTGGGGAATGGGCAGTAAGTGGGACAGAGCCCTGGGGAATGGGCAGTAAGTGGGACAGAGCCCTGGGGAATGGGCAGTAAGTGGGACAGAGCCCTGGGGAATGGGCACTAAGCGGGACAGAGCCCTGGGGAATGGGCAGTAAGTGGGACAAAGCCTGGGGAATGGGCAGTAAGTGGGACAGAGCCCTGGGGAATGGGCAGTAAGTAGGACAGAGCCCGGGGAATGGGCAGTAAGTGGGACAGAGCCCTGGGAATGGGCAGTAAGTGGGACAGAGCCTGGGGAATGGGCAGTAAGTGGGACAGAGCCCTGGGGAATGGGCAGGAAGTGGGACAGAGCCCTGGGGAATGGGCAGGAAGTCGGACAGAGCCCTGGGGAATGGGCAGCAACTGGGACAGAGCCCGGGGAATAGGCTGTAAGTGGGACAGAGCCCTGAGGAATGGGCAGTAAATGGGACAGAGCCTGGGGAATGGGCAGTAAATGGGACAGAGGCCTGGGGAATGGGCAGGAAGTGGGACAGAGCCCTGGGAAATGGGCAGTAAGTGGGACAGAGCCTGGGGAATGGGCAGTAAGTGGGACAGAGCCCTGGGGAATGGGCAGTAAGTGGGACAGAGCCCTGGGAATGGGCAGTAAGTGGGACAAGGCCTGGGGAATGGGCAGTAAGTGGGACAGAGCCCTGGGGAATGGGCAGTAAGTGGGACAGAGCCCTGGGAATGGGCAGTAAGTGGGACAGAGCATGGGGAATGGGCAGTAAGTGGGACAGAGCCCTGGGGAATGGGCAGTAAGCGGGACAGAGCCTGGGGAATGGGCACGAAGTGGGACAGAGTCTGGGGAATGGGCAGTAAGTGGGACAGAGCCTGTGGAATGGGCAGTAAGTGGGACAGAGCCCTGTGGAATGGGCAGTAAGTGGGACAGAGCCCTGTGGAATGGGCAGTAAGTGGGACAGAGCCTGGGGAATGGGCAGTAAGTGGGACAGAGCCTGGGGAATGGGCAGTAAGTGGGACAGGGCCTGGGGAATGGGCAGTAAGTGGGACAGGGCCTGGGGAATGGGCAGTAAGTGGGACAGAGCACTGGGGAATGGGCAGTAAGTGGGACAGAGCCCTGGGGAATGGGCAGTAAGTTGGACAGAGCCCTGGGGAATGGGCAGGAAGTGAGACAGAGCCCTGGGGAATGGGCAGGAAGTGGGACAGAGCCCGGGGAATGGGCAGTAAGTAGGACAGAGCCCTGGGGAATGGGCAGTAAGTGGGACAGAGCCCTGGGAATGGGCAGTAAGTGGGACAGAGCCCTGGGGAATGGGTAGTAAGTGGGACAGAGCCCTGGGGAATGGGCAGTAAGTGGGACAAAGCCTGGGGAATGGGCAGTAAGTGGGACAGAGCCCTGGGGAATGGGCAGTAAGTAGGACAGAGCCCGGGGAATGGGCAGTTAGTGGGACAGAGCCCTGGGGAATGGGCAGTAAGTGGGACAGAGCCCTGGGAATGGGCAGTAAGTGGGACAAAGCCTGGGGAATGGGCAGTAAGTGGGACAGAGCCCTGGGGAATGGGCAGTAAGTGGGACAGAGCCCTGGGGAACGGGCAGTAAGTGGGACAGAGCCCTGGGGAACGGGCAGTAAGTGGGACAGAGCCCTGGGGAACGGGCAGTAAGTGGGACAGAGCCCAGTGGAACGGGCAGTAAGTGGGACAGAGCCCTGGGGAATGGGCAGTAAGTGGGACAGAGCCCTGGGGAATGGGCAGTAAGTGGGACAGAGCCCTGGGAATGGGCAGTAAATGGGACAGAGCCTGGGGAATGGGCATTAAGTGGGACAGAGCCCTGTGGAATGGGCAGTAAGTGGGACAGAGCCCTGGGAATGGGCAGTAAGTGGGACAGAGCCCTGGGAATGGGCAGTAAGTGGGACAGAGCCTGGGGAATGAGCAGTAAGTGGGACAGAGACAGGGGAATGGGCAGTAAGTGGGACAGAGCCGTGGGGAATGGGCAGTAAGTGGCACAGAGCCTGGGGAATGGACAGCAAGTGGGACAGAGCCTGGGGAATGGGCAGTAAGTGGGACAGAGTCCTGGGAATGGGTAGTAAGTGGGACAGAGCCTGGGGAATGGGCAGCAAGTGGGACAGAGCCTGGGGAATGGGCAGTAAGTGGGACAGAGTCCTGGGAATGGGCAGTAAGTGGGACAGAGCCCTGGGAATGGGCAGTATGTGGGACAGAGCCTGGGGAATGGTGAGCAAGTGGGACAGAGCCCTGGGGAGCGGGCAGTAAGTGGGACAGAGCCCTGGGGAATGGGCAGTAAGTAGGACAGAGCCCTGGGGAATGGGCAGTAAGTGGGACAGAGCCCTGGGAATGGGCACTAAGTGGGACAGAGCCCGGGGAATGGGCAGTAAGTGGGACAGAGCCCAAGGGAATGGGCAGCAAGTGGGACAGAGCCCTGGGGAATGGGCAGTAATTGGGACAAAGCATGGGGAATGGGCAGTAAGTGGGACAGAGCCCTGGGGAATGGGCAGTAAGTAGGATGGAGCCCGGGGAGTGGGCAGTAAATGGGACAGAGCCATGGGGAATGGGCAGTAAGTGGGACAGAGCCCTGGGGAATGGGCACTAAGTGGGACAGAGCCCTGGGGAACGGGCAGTAAGTGGGACAGAGCCCTGGGGAACGGGCAGTAAGTGGGACAGAGCCCTGGGGAACGGGCAGTAAGTGGGACAGAGCCCTGGGGAATGGGCAGTAAGTGGGACAGAGCCTGGGGAATGGGCAGTAAGTGGGACAGAGCCTGGGGAATCGGCAGTAAGTGGGACAGAGCCTGGGGAATGGGCAGTAAGCGGGACAGGGCCCTGTGGAATGGGCAGTAAGTGGGACAGAGCCTGGGGAATGGGCAGTAAGTGGGACAGAGCCCTGGGGAATGGGCAGTAAGTGGGACAGAGCCCTGGGGAATGGGCAGTAAGTGGGACAGAGCCTGGGGAATCGGCAGTAAGTGGGACAGAGCCTGGGGAATGGGCAGTAAGCGGGACAGGGCCCTGTGGAATGGGCAGTAAGTGGGACAGAGCCTGGGGAATGGGCAGTAAGTGGGACAGATCCCTGGGGAATGGGCAGTAAGTGGGACAGAGCCCTGGGGAATGGGCAGTAAGTGGGACAGAGCCCTGGGGAATGGGCAGTAAGTGGGACAGAGCCCTGGGGAATGGGCAGTAAGTGGGACAGAGCCTGGGGAATGGGCAGGAAGTGGGACAGAGCCCTGGGGAAAGGGCAGTAACTGGGACAGAGCACTGGGGAATGAGCAGTAAGTGGGACAGAGACAGGGGAATGGGCAGTAAGTGGGACAGAGCCCGGGGAATGGGCAGTAAGTGGGACAGAGCCCTGGGGAATGGGCAGTAAGTGGGACAGAGCCCTGGGAATGGGCAGTAAGTGGGACAAAGCCTGGGGAATGGGCAGTAAGTGGGACAGAGCCCTGGGGAATGGGCAGTAAGTGGGACAGAGCCTGGGGAATGGGCAGTAAGTGGGACAGAGCCTGGGGAATGGGCAGTAAGTGGGACAGAGCCCTGGGGAATGGGCAGTAAGTGGGACAGAGCCCTGGGGAATGGGCAGTAAGTGGGACAGAGCCCTGGGGAATGGGCAGTAAGTGGGACAGAGCCCTGGGAATGGGCAGTAAGTGGGACAGAGCCCTGGGAATGGGCAGTAAGTGGGACAGAGCCCTGGGAATGGGCAATAAGTGGGACAGAGCCCTGGGGAATGGGCAATAAGTGGGACAGAGCCCTGGGGAATGGGCAATAAGTGGGACAGAGCCCTGGGAATGGGCAGTAAGTGGGACAGAGCCCTGGGAATGGGCAGTAAGTGGGACAGAGCCCTGAGAATGGGCAGTAAGTGGGACAGAGCCCTGGGGAATGGGCTGTAAGTGGGACAGCCTTGTGGAATGGGCAGTAAGTGGGACAGAGCCCTGGGGAATGGGCAGTAAGTGGGACAGAGCCCTGGGGAATGGGCAGCAAGTGGGACAGAGCCCTGGGAATGGGCAGTAAGTGGGACAGAGCCTGGGGAATGGGCAGTAAGTGGGACAGAGCCCTGGGAATGGGCAATAAGTGGGACAGAGCCCTGGGGAATGGCCAGTAAATGAGACAGAGCCCTGGGGAATGGGCAGTAAGTGGGACAGAGCCCTGGGAATGGGCAGTAAGTGGGACAGAGCCCGGGGAATGGGCAGTAAGTAGGACAGAGGCCTGGGGAATGGGCAGTAAGTGGGACAGAGCCCAGGGAATGGGCAGTAAGTGGGACAGAGCCCTGGGAATGGGCAGTAAGTGGGACAGAGCCTGGGGAATGGGCAGTAAGTGGGACAGAGCCCTGGGGAATGGGCAGTAAGTGGGACAGAGCCCTGGGGAATGGGCAGTAAGTGGGACAGTGCCCTGGGGAATGGGCACTAAGCGGGACAGAGCCCTGGGGAATGGGCAGTAAGTGGGACAAAGCCTGGGGAATGGGCAGTAAGTGGGACAGAGCCCTGGGGAATGGGCAGTAAGTAGGACAGAGCCCGGGGAATGGGCAGTAAGTGGGACAGAGCCCTGGGAATGGGCAGTAAGTGGGACAGAGCCTGGGGAATGGGCAGTAAGTGGGACAGAGCCCTGGGGAATGGGCAGGAAGTGGGACAGAGCCCTGGGGAATGGGCAGGAAGTCGGACAGAGCCCTGGGGAATGGGCAGCAACTGGGACAGAGCCCGGGGAATAGGCTGTAAGTGGGACAGAGCCCTGAGGAATGGGCAGTAAATGGGACAGAGCCTGGGGAATGGGCAGTAAATGGGACAGAGGCCTGGGGAATGGGCAGGAAGTGGGACAGAGCCCTGGGAAATGGGCAGTAAGTGGGACAGAGCCTGGGGAATGGGCAGTAAGTGGGACAGAGCCCTGGGGAATGGGCAGTAAGTGGGACAGAGCCCTGGGAATGGGCAGTAAGTGGGACAAGGCCTGGGGAATGGGCAGTAAGTGGGACAGAGCCCTGGGGAATGGGCAGTAAGTGGGACAGAGCCCTGGGAATGGGCAGTAAGTGGGACAGAGCATGGGGAATGGGCAGTAAGTGGGACAGAGCCCTGGGGAATGGGCAGTAAGCGGGACAGAGCCTGGGGAATGGGCACGAAGTGGGACAGAGTCTGGGGAATGGGCAGTAAGTGGGACAGAGCCTGTGGAATGGGCAGTAAGTGGGACAGAGCCCTGTGGAATGGGCAGTAAGTGGGACAGAGCCCTGTGGAATGGGCAGTAAGTGGGACAGAGCCTGGGGAATGGGCAGTAAGTGGGACAGAGCCTGGGGAATGGGCAGTAAGTGGGACAGGGCCTGGGGAATGGGCAGTAAGTGGGACAGGGCCTGGGGAATGGGCAGTAAGTGGGACAGAGCACTGGGGAATGGGCAGTAAGTGGGACAGAGCCCTGGGGAATGGGCAGTAAGTTGGACAGAGCCCTGGGGAATGGGCAGGAAGTGAGACAGAGCCCTGGGGAATGGGCAGGAAGTGGGACAGAGCCCGGGGAATGGGCAGTAAGTAGGACAGAGCCCTGGGGAATGGGCAGTAAGTGGGACAGAGCCCTGGGAATGGGCAGTAAGTGGGACAGAGCCCTGGGGAATGGGTAGTAAGTGGGACAGAGCCCTGGGGAATGGGCAGTAAGTGGGACAAAGCCTGGGGAATGGGCAGTAAGTGGGACAGAGCCCTGGGGAATGGGCAGTAAGTAGGACAGAGCCCGGGGAATGGGCAGTTAGTGGGACAGAGCCCTGGGGAATGGGCAGTAAGTGGGACAGAGCCCTGGGAATGGGCAGTAAGTGGGACAAAGCCTGGGGAATGGGCAGTAAGTGGGACAGAGCCCTGGGGAATGGGCAGTAAGTGGGACAGAGCCCTGGGGAACGGGCAGTAAGTGGGACAGAGCCCTGGGGAACGGGCAGTAAGTGGGACAGAGCCCTGGGGAACGGGCAGTAAGTGGGACAGAGCCCTGTGGAACGGGCAGTAAGTGGGACAGAGCCCTGGGAATGGGCAGTAAATGGGACAGAGCCTGGGGAATGGGCATTAAGTGGGACAGAGCCCTGTGGAATGGGCAGTAAGTGGGACAGAGCCCTGGGAATGGGCAGTAAGTGGGACAGAGCCCTGGGAATGGGCAGTAAGTGGGACAGAGCCTGGGGAATGAGCAGTAAGTGGGACAGAGACAGGGGAATGGGCAGTAAGTGGGACAGAGCCGTGGGGAATGGGCAGTAAGTGGGACAGAGCCTGGGGAATGGGCAGCAAGTGGGACAGAGCCTGGGGAATGGGCAGCAAGTGGGACAGAGCCTGGGGAATGGGCAGTAAGTGGGACAGAGTCCTGGGAATGGGTAGTAAGTGGGACAGAGCCCTGGGGAATGGGCAGTAAGTAGGACAGAGCCCGGGGAATGGGCAGTTAGTGGGACAGAGCCCTGGGGAATGGGCAGTAAGTGGGACAGAGCCCTGGGAATGGGCAGTAAGTGGGACAAAGCCTGGGGAATGGGCAGTAAGTGGGACAGAGCCCTGGGGAATGGGCAGTAAGTGGGACAGAGCCCTGGGGAACGGGCAGTAAGTGGGACAGAGCCCTGGGGAACGGGCAGTAAGTGGGACAGAGCCCTGGGGAACGGGCAGTAAGTGGGACAGAGCCCTGTGGAACGGGCAGTAAGTGGGACAGAGCCCTGGGAATGGGCAGTAAATGGGACAGAGCCTGGGGAATGGGCATTAAGTGGGACAGAGCCCTGTGGAATGGGCAGTAAGTGGGACAGAGCCCTGGGAATGGGCAGTAAGTGGGACAGAGCCCTGGGAATGGGCAGTAAGTGGGACAGAGCCTGGGGAATGAGCAGTAAGTGGGACAGAGACAGGGGAATGGGCAGTAAGTGGGACAGAGCCGTGGGGAATGGGCAGTAAGTGGGACAGAGCCTGGGGAATGGGCAGCAAGTGGGACAGAGCCTGGGGAATGGGCAGCAAGTGGGACAGAGCCTGGGGAATGGGCAGTAAGTGGGACAGAGTCCTGGGAATGGGTAGTAAGTGGGACAGAGCCTGGGGAATGGGCAGCAAGTGGGACAGAGCCTGGGGAATGGGCAGTAAGTGGGACAGAGTCCTGGGAATGGGCAGTAAGTGGGACAGAGCCCTGGGAATGGGCAGTATGTGGGACAGAGCCTGGGGAATGGTGAGCAAGTGGGACAGAGCCCTGGGGAGCGGGCAGTAAGTGGGACAGAGCCCTGGGGAATGGGCAGTAAGTAGGACAGAGCCCTGGGGAATGGGCAGTAAGTGGGACAGAGCCCTGGGAATGGGCACTAAGTGGGACAGAGCCCGGGGAATGGGCAGTAAGTGGGACAGAGCCCAAGGGAATGGGCAGCAAGTGGGACAGAGCCCTGGGGAATGGGCAGTAATTGGGACAAAGCATGGGGAATGGGCAGTAACTGGGACAGAGCCCTGGGGAATGGGCAGTAAGTAGGATGGAGCCCGGGGAGTGGGCAGTAAATGGGACAGAGCCATGGGGAATGGGCAGTAAGTGGGACAGAGCCCTGGGGAATGGGCACTAAGTGGGACAGAGCCCTGGGGAACGGGCAGTAAGTGGGACAGAGCCCTGGGGAACGGGCAGTAAGTGGGACAGAGCCCTGGGGAACGGGCAGTAAGTGGGACAGAGCCCTGGGGAACGGGCAGTAAGTGGGACAGAGCCCTGGGGAATGGGCAGTAAGTGGGACAGAGCCTGGGGAATGGGCAGTAAGTGGGACAGAGCCCTGGGGAATGGGCAGTAAGTGGGACAGAGCCCTGGGGAATGGGCAGTAAGTGGGACAGAGCCCTGGGGAATGGGCAGTAAGTGGGACAGAGCCTGGGGAATGGGCAGTAAGTGGGACAGAGTCCTGGGGAAAGGGCAGTAACTGGGACAGAGCACTGGGGAATGAGCAGTAAGTGGGACAGAGACAGGGGAATGGGCAGTAAGTGGGACAGAGCCCGGGGAATGGGCAGCAAGTGGGACAGAGCCCTGGGGAATGGGCAGTAAGTGGGACAGAGCCTGGGGAATGGGCAGTAAGTGGGACAGAGCCTGAGGAATGGGCAGTAAGTGGGACAGAGCCCTGGGGAATGGGCAGTAAGTGGGACAGAGCCTGGGGAATGGGCAGTAAGTGGGACAGAGCCTGGGGAATGGGCAGTAAGTGGGACAGAGCCCTGGGGAACAGGCAGTAAGTGGGACAGAGCCCTGGGGAACGGGCAGTAAGTGGGACAGAGCCCTGTGGAACGGGCAGTAAGTGGGACAGAGCCCTGGGGAATGGGCAGTAAGTGGGACAGAGCCCTGGGGAATGGGCAGTAAGTGGGACAGAGCCCTGGGAATGGGCAGTAAATGGGACAGAGCCTGGGGAATGGGCATTAAGTGGGACAGAGCCCTGTGGAATGGGCAGTAAGTGGGACAGAGCCCTGGGAATGGGCAGTAAGTGGGACAGAGCCCTGGGAATGGGCAGTAAGTGGGACAGAGCCTGGGGAATGAGCAGTAAGTGGGACAGAGACAGGGGAATGGGCAGTAAGTGGGACAGAGCCGTGGGGAATGGGCAGTAAGTGGGACAGAGCCTGGGGAATGGGCAGCAAGTGGGACAGAGCCTGGGGAATGGGCAGCAAGTGGGACAGGGCCTGGGGAATGGGCAGTAAGTGGGACAGAGTCCTGGGAATGGGCAGTAAGTGGGACAGAGCCTGGGGAATGGGCAGCAAGTGGGACAGAGCCTGGGGAATGGGCAGTAAGTGGGACAGAGTCCTGGGAATGGGCAGTAAGTGGGACAGAGCCCTGGGAATGGGCAGTATGTGGGACAGAGCCTGGGGAATGGTCAGCAAGTGGGACAGAGCCCTGGGGAGTGGGCAGTAAGTGGGACAGAGCCCTGGGGAATGGGCAGTAAGTAGGACAGAGCCCTGGGGAATGGGCAGTAAGTGGGACAGAGCCCTGGGAATGGGCACTAAGTGGGACAGAGCCCGGGGAATGGGCAGTAAGTGGGACAGAGCCCAAGGGAATGGGCAGCAAGTGGGACAGAGCCCTGGGGAATGGGCAGTAATTGGGACAAAGCATGGGGAATGGGCAGTAAGTGCGACAGAGCCCTGGGGAATGGGCAGTAAGTAGGACGGAGCCCGGGGAGTGGGCAGTAAATGGGACAGAGCCATGGGGAATGGGCAGTAAGTGGGACAGAGCCCTGGGGAATGGGCAGTAAGTGGGACAGAGCCCTGGGGAACGGGCAGTAAGTGGGACAGAGCCCTGGGGAACGGGCAGTAAGTGGGACAGAGCCCTGGGGAATGGGCAGTAAGTGGGACAGAGCCCGGGGAATGGGCAGTAAGTGCGACAGAGCCTGGGGAATCGGCAGTAAGTGGGACAGAGCCTGGGGAATGGGCAGTAAGCGGGACAGGGCCCTGTGGAATGGGCAGTAAGTGGGACAGAGCCTGGGGAATGGGCAGTAAGTGGGACAGATCCCTGGGGAATGGGCAGTAAGTGGGACAGAGCCCTGGGGAATGGGCAGTAAGTGGGACAGAGCCCTGGGGAATGGGCAGTAAGTGGGACAGAGCCCTGGGGAATGGGCAGTAAGTGGGACAGAGCCTGGGGAATGGGCAGTAAGTGGGACAGAGCCCTGGGGAAAGGGCAGTAACTGGGACAGAGCACTGGGGAATGAGCAGTAAGTGGGACAGAGACAGGGGAATGGGCAGTAAGTGGGACAGAGCCCGGGGAATGGGCAGTAAGTGGGACAAAGCCCTGGGGAATGGGCAGTAAGTGGGACAGAGCCCTGGGAATGGGCAGTAAGTGGGACAAAGCCTGGGGAATGGGCAGTAAGTGGGACAGAGCCCTGGGGAATGGGCAGTAAGTGGGACAGAGCCTGGGGAATGGGCAGTAAGTGGGACAGAGCCTGGGGAATGGGCAGTAAGTGGGACAGAGCCTGGGGAATGGGCAGTAAGTGGGACAGAGCCTGAGGAATGGGCAGTAAGTGGGACACAGCCCTGGGGAATGGGCAGTAAGTGGGACAGAGCCTGTGGAATGGGCAGTAAGTGGGACAGAGCCCTGGGAATGGGCAATAAGTGGGACAGAGCCCTGGTGAATGGCCAGTAAATGAGACAGAGCCCTGGGGAATGGGCAGTAAGTGGGACAGAGCCCTGGGAATGGGCAGTAAGTGGGACAGAGCCCTGGGAATGGGCAATAAGTGGGACAGAGCCCTGGGGAATGGGCAATAAGTGGGACAGAGCCCTGGGGAATGGGCAATAAGTGGGACAGAGCCCTGGGAATGGGCAGTAAGTGGGACAGAGCCCTGGGAATGGGCAGTAAGTGGGACAGAGCCCTGAGAATGGGCAGTAAGTGGGACAGAGCCCTGGGGAATGGGCTGTAAGTGGGACAGCCTTGTGGAATGGGCAGTAAGTGGGACAGAGCCCTGGGGAATGGGCAGTAAGTGGGACAGAGCCCTGGGGAATGGGCAGCAAGTGGGACAGAGCCCTGGGAATGGGCAGTAAGTGGGACAGAGCCTGGGGAATGGGCAGTAAGTGGGACAGAGCCCTGGGAATGGGCAATAAGTGGGACAGAGCCCTGGGGAATGGCCAGTAAATGAGACAGAGCCCTGGGGAATGGGCAGTAAGTGGGACAGAGCCCTGGGAATGGGCAGTAAGTGGGACAGAGCCCGGGGAATGGGCAGTAAGTAGGACAGAGGCCTGGGGAATGGGCATTAAGTGGGACAGAGCCCTGTGGAATGGGCAGTAAGTGGGACAGAGCCCTGGGAATGGGCAGTAAGTGGGACAGAGCCCTGGGAATGGGCAGTAAGTGGGACAGAGCCTGGGGAATGAGCAGTAAGTGGGACAGAGACAGGGGAATGGGCAGTAAGTGGGACAGAGCCGTGGGGAATGGGCAGTAAGTGGCACAGAGCCTGGGGAATGGACAGCAAGTGGGACAGAGCCTGGGGAATGGGCAGTAAGTGGGACAGAGTCCTGGGAATGGGTAGTAAGTGGGACAGAGCCTGGGGAATGGGCAGCAAGTGGGACAGAGCCTGGGGAATGGGCAGTAAGTGGGACAGAGTCCTGGGAATGGGCAGTAAGTGGGACAGAGCCCTGGGAATGGGCAGTATGTGGGACAGAGCCTGGGGAATGGTGAGCAAGTGGGACAGAGCCCTGGGGAGCGGGCAGTAAGTGGGACAGAGCCCTGGGGAATGGGCAGTAAGTAGGACAGAGCCCTGGGGAATGGGCAGTAAGTGGGACAGAGCCCTGGGAATGGGCACTAAGTGGGACAGAGCCCGGGGAATGGGCAGTAAGTGGGACAGAGCCCAAGGGAATGGGCAGCAAGTGGGACAGAGCCCTGGGGAATGGGCAGTAATTGGGACAAAGCATGGGGAATGGGCAGTAAGTGGGACAGAGCCCTGGGGAATGGGCAGTAAGTAGGATGGAGCCCGGGGAGTGGGCAGTAAATGGGACAGAGCCATGGGGAATGGGCAGTAAGTGGGACAGAGCCCTGGGGAATGGGCACTAAGTGGGACAGAGCCCTGGGGAACGGGCAGTAAGTGGGACAGAGCCCTGGGGAACGGGCAGTAAGTGGGACAGAGCCCTGGGGAACGGGCAGTAAGTGGGACAGAGCCCTGGGGAATGGGCAGTAAGTGGGACAGAGCCTGGGGAATGGGCAGTAAGTGGGACAGAGCCTGGGGAATCGGCAGTAAGTGGGACAGAGCCTGGGGAATGGGCAGTAAGCGGGACAGGGCCCTGTGGAATGGGCAGTAAGTGGGACAGAGCCTGGGGAATGGGCAGTAAGTGGGACAGAGCCCTGGGGAATGGGCAGTAAGTGGGACAGAGCCCTGGGGAATGGGCAGTAAGTGGGACAGAGCCTGGGGAATCGGCAGTAAGTGGGACAGAGCCTGGGGAATGGGCAGTAAGCGGGACAGGGCCCTGTGGAATGGGCAGTAAGTGGGACAGAGCCTGGGGAATGGGCAGTAAGTGGGACAGATCCCTGGGGAATGGGCAGTAAGTGGGACAGAGCCCTGGGGAATGGGCAGTAAGTGGGACAGAGCCCTGGGGAATGGGCAGTAAGTGGGACAGAGCCCTGGGGAATGGGCAGTAAGTGGGACAGAGCCTGGGGAATGGGCAGGAAGTGGGACAGAGCCCTGGGGAAAGGGCAGTAACTGGGACAGAGCACTGGGGAATGAGCAGTAAGTGGGACAGAGACAGGGGAATGGGCAGTAAGTGGGACAGAGCCCGGGGAATGGGCAGTAAGTGGGACAGAGCCCTGGGGAATGGGCAGTAAGTGGGACAGAGCCCTGGGAATGGGCAGTAAGTGGGACAAAGCCTGGGGAATGGGCAGTAAGTGGGACAGAGCCCTGGGGAATGGGCAGTAAGTGGGACAGAGCCTGGGGAATGGGCAGTAAGTGGGACAGAGCCTGGGGAATGGGCAGTAAGTGGGACAGAGCCCTGGGGAATGGGCAGTAAGTGGGACAGAGCCCTGGGGAATGGGCAGTAAGTGGGACAGAGCCCTGGGGAATGGGCAGTAAGTGGGACAGAGCCCTGGGAATGGGCAGTAAGTGGGACAGAGCCCTGGGAATGGGCAGTAAGTGGGACAGAGCCCTGGGAATGGGCAATAAGTGGGACAGAGCCCTGGGGAATGGGCAATAAGTGGGACAGAGCCCTGGGGAATGGGCAATAAGTGGGACAGAGCCCTGGGAATGGGCAGTAAGTGGGACAGAGCCCTGGGAATGGGCAGTAAGTGGGACAGAGCCCTGAGAATGGGCAGTAAGTGGGACAGAGCCCTGGGGAATGGGCTGTAAGTGGGACAGCCTTGTGGAATGGGCAGTAAGTGGGACAGAGCCCTGGGGAATGGGGAGTAAGTGGGACAGAGCCCTGGGGAATGGGCAGCAAGTGGGACAGAGCCCTGGGAATGGGCAGTAAGTGGGACAGAGCCTGGGGAATGGGCAGTAAGTGGGACAGAGCCCTGGGAATGGGCAATAAGTGGGACAGAGCCCTGGGGAATGGCCAGTAAATGAGACAGAGCCCTGGGGAATGGGCAGTAAGTGGGACAGAGCCCTGGGAATGGGCAGTAAGTGGGACAGAGCCCGGGGAATGGGCAGTAAGTAGGACAGAGGCCTGGGGAATGGGCAGTAAGTGGGACAGAGCCCAGGGAATGGGCAGTAAGTGGGACAGAGCCCTGGGAATGGGCAGTAAGTGGGACAGAGCCCTGGGAATGGGCAGTAAGTGGGACAGAGCCCGGGGAATGGGCAGTAAGTAGGACAGAGGCCTGGGGAATGGGCAGTAAGTGGGACAGAGCCCTGGGGAACGGGCAGTAAGTGGGACAGAGCCCTGGGGAACGGGCAGTAAGTGGGACAGAGCCCTGGGGAACGGGCAGTAAGTGGGACAGAGCCCTGGGGAATGGGCAGTAAGTGGGACAGAGCCTGGGGAATGGGCAGTAAGTGGGACAGAGCCTGGGGAATCGGCAGTAAGTGGGACAGAGCCTGGGGAATGGGCAGTAAGCGGGACAGGGCCCTGTGGAATGGGCAGTAAGTGGGACAGAGCCTGGGGAATGGGCAGTAAGTGGGACAGAGCCCTGGGGAATGGGCAGTAAGTGGGACAGAGCCCTGGGGAATGGGCAGTAAGTGGGACAGAGCCCTGGGGAATGGGCAGTAAGTGGGACAGAGCCCTGGGGAATGGGCAGTAAGTGGGACAGAGTCCTGGGGAAAGGGCAGTAACTGGGACAGAGCACTGGGGAATGAGCAGTAAGTGGGACAGAGACAGGGGAATGGGCAGTAAGTGGGACAGAGCCCGGGGAATGGGCAGCAAGTGGGACAGAGCCCTGGGGAATGGGCAGTAAGTGGGACAGAGCCTGGGGAATGGGCAGTAAGTGGGACAGAGCCTGAGGAATGGGCAGTAAGTGGGACAGAGCCCTGGGGAATGGGCAGTAAGTGGGACAGAGCCTGGGGAATGGGCAGTAAGTGGGACAGAGCCTGGGGAATGGGCAGTAAGTGGGACAGAGCCCTGGGGAACAGGCAGTAAGTGGGACAGAGCCCTGGGGAACGGGCAGTAAGTGGGACAGAGCCCTGTGGAACGGGCAGTAAGTGGGACAGAGCCCTGGGGAATGGGCAGTAAGTGGGACAGAGCCCTGGGGAATGGGCAGTAAGTGGGACAGAGCCCTGGGAATGGGCAGTAAATGGGACAGAGCCTGGGGAATGGGCATTAAGTGGGACAGAGCCCTGTGGAATGGGCAGTAAGTGGGACAGAGCCCTGGGAATGGGCAGTAAGTGGGACAGAGCCCTGGGAATGGGCAGTAAGTGGGACAGAGCCTGGGGAATGAGCAGTAAGTGGGACAGAGACAGGGGAATGGGCAGTAAGTGGGACAGAGCCGTGGGGAATGGGCAGTAAGTGGGACAGAGCCTGGGGAATGGGCAGCAAGTGGGACAGAGCCTGGGGAATGGGCAGCAAGTGGGACAGGGCCTGGGGAATGGGCAGTAAGTGGGACAGAGTCCTGGGAATGGGCAGTAAGTGGGACAGAGCCTGGGGAATGGGCAGCAAGTGGGACAGAGCCTGGGGAATGGGCAGTAAGTGGGACAGAGCCTGGGGAATGGTCAGCAAGTGGGACAGAGCCCTGGGGAGTGGGCAGTAAGTGGGACAGAGCCCTGGGGAATGGGCAGTAAGTAGGACAGAGCCCTGGGGAATGGGCAGTAAGTGGGACAGAGCCCTGGGAATGGGCACTAAGTGGGACAGAGCCCGGGGAATGGGCAGTAAGTGGGACAGAGCCCAAGGGAATGGGCAGCAAGTGGGACAGAGCCCTGGGGAATGGGCAGTAATTGGGACAAAGCATGGGGAATGGGCAGTAAGTGCGACAGAGCCCTGGGGAATGGGCAGTAAGTAGGACGGAGCCCGGGGAGTGGGCAGTAAATGGGACAGAGCCATGGGGAATGGGCAGTAAGTGGGACAGAGCCCTGTGGAACGGGCAGTAAGTGGGACAGAGCCCTGGGGAATGGGCAGTAAGTGGGACAGAGCCCTGGGGAATGGGCAGTAAGTGGGACAGAGCCCTGGGAATGGGCAGTAAATGGGACAGAGCCTGGGGAATGGGCATTAAGTGGGACAGAGCCCTGTGGAATGGGCAGTAAGTGGGACAGAGCCCTGGGAATGGGCAGTAAGTGGGACAGAGCCCTGGGAATGGGCAGTAAGTGGGACAGAGCCTGGGGAATGAGCAGTAAGTGGGACAGAGACAGGGGAATGGGCAGCAAGTGGGACAGAGCCTGGGGAATGGGCAGTAAGTGGGACAGAGTCCTGGGAATGGGCAGTAAGTGGGACAGAGCCCTGGGAATGGGCAGTATGTGGGACAGAGCCTGGGGAATGGTCAGCAAGTGGGACAGAGCCCTGGGGAGTGGGCAGTAAGTGGGACAGAGCCCTGGGGAATGGGCAGTAAGTAGGACAGAGCCCTGGGGAATGGGCAGTAAGTGGGACAGAGCCCTGGGAATGGGCACTAAGTGGGACAGAGCCCGGGGAATGGGCAGTAAGTGGGACAGAGCCCAAGGGAATGGGCAGCAAGTGGGACAGAGCCCTGGGGAATGGGCAGTAATTGGGACAAAGCATGGGGAATGGGCAGTAAGTGCGACAGAGCCCTGGGGAATGGGCAGTAAGTAGGACGGAGCCCGGGGAGTGGGCAGTAAATGGGACAGAGCCATGGGGAATGGGCAGTAAGTGGGACAGAGCCCTGGGGAATGGGCAGTAAGTGGGACAGAGCCCTGGGGAACGGGCAGTAAGTGGGACAGAGCCCTGGGGAACGGGCAGTAAGTGGGACAGAGCCCTGGGGAATGGGCAGTAAGTGGGACAGAGCCCGGGGAATGGGCAGTAAGTGCGACAGAGCCTGGGGAATCGGCAGTAAGTGGGACAGAGCCTGGGGAATGGGCAGTAAGCGGGACAGGGCCCTGTGGAATGGGCAGTAAGTGGGACAGAGCCTGGGGAATGGGCAGTAAGTGGGACAGATCCCTGGGGAATGGGCAGTAAGTGGGACAGAGCCCTGGGGAATGGGCAGTAAGTGGGACAGAGCCCTGGGAAATGGGCAGTAAGTGGGACAGAGCCCTGGGGAATGGGCAGTAAGTGGGACAGAGCCTGGGGAATGGGCAGTAAGTGGGACAGAGCCCTGGGGAAAGGGCAGTAACTGGGACAGAGCACTGGGGAATGAGCAGTAAGTGGGACAGAGACAGGGGAATGGGCAGTAAGTGGGACAGAGCCCGGGGAATGGGCAGTAAGTGGGACAGAGCCCTGGGGAATGGGCAGTAAGTGGGACAGAGCCCTGGGAATGGGCAGTAAGTGGGACAAAGCCTGGGGAATGGGCAGTAAGTGGGACAGAGCCCTGGGGAATGGGCAGTAAGTGGGACAGAGCCTGGGGAATGGGCAGTAAGTGGGACAGAGCCTGGGGAATGGGCAGTAAGTGGGACAGAGCCCTGGGGAATGGGCAGTAAGTGGGACAGAGCCCTGGGGAATGGGCAGTAAGTGGGACAGAGCCCTGGGGAATGGGCAGTAAGTGGGACAGAGCCCTGGGAATGGGCAGTAAGTGGGACAGAGCCCTGGGAATGGGCAGTAAGTGGGACAGAGCCCTGGGAATGGGCAATAAGTGGGACAGAGCCCTGGGGAATGAGCAATAAGTGGGACAGAGCCCTGGGGAATGGGCAATAAGTGGGACAGAGCCCTGGGAATGGGCAGTAAGTGGGACAGAGCCCTGGGAATGGGCAGTAAGTGGGACAGAGCCCTGAGAATGGGCAGTAAGTGGGACAGAGCCCTGGGGAATGGGCTGTAAGTGGGACAGCCTTGTGGAATGGGCAGTAAGTGGGACAGAGCCCTGGGGAATGGGCAGTAAGTAGGACAGAGCCCTGGGGAATGGGCAGCAAGTGGGACAGAGCCCTGGGAATGGGCAGTAAGTGGGACAGAGCCTGGGGAATGGGCAGTAAGTGGGACAGAGCCCTGGGAATGGGCAATAAGTGGGACAGAGCCCTGGGGAATGGCCAGTAAATGAGACAGAGCCCTGGGGAATGGGCAGTAAGTGGGACAGAGCCCTGGGAATGGGCAGTAAGTGGGACAGAGCCCGGGGAATGGGCAGTAAGTAGGACAGAGGCCTGGGGAATGGGCAGTAAGTGGGACAGAGCCCAGGGAATGGGCAGTAAGTGGGACAGAGCCCTGGGAATGGGCAGTAAGTGGGACAGAGCCTGGGGAATGGGCAGTAAGTGGGACAGAGCCCTGGGGAATGGGCAGTAAGTGGGACAGAGCCCTGGGGAATGGGCAGTAAGTGGGACAGAGCCCTGGGGAATGGGCACTAAGCGGGACAGAGCCCTGGGGAATGGGCAGTAAGTGGGACAAAGCCTGGGGAATGGGCAGTAAGTGGGACAGAGCCCTGGGGAATGGGCAGTAAGTAGGACAGAGCCCGGGGAATGGGCAGTAAGTGGGACAGAGCCCTGGGAATGGGCAGTAAGTGGGACAGAGCCTGGGGAATGGGCAGTAAGTGGGACAGAGCCCTGGGGAATGGGCAGGAAGTGGGACAGAGCCCTGGGGAATGGGCAGGAAGTCGGACAGAGCCCTGGGGAATGGGCAGCAACTGGGACAGAGCCCGGGGAATAGGCTGTAAGTGGGACAGAGCCCTGAGGAATGGGCAGTAAATGGGACAGAGCCTGGGGAATGGGCAGTAAATGGGACAGAGGCCTGGGGAATGGGCAGGAAGTGGGACAGAGCCCTGGGAAATGGGCAGTAAGTGGGACAGAGCCTGGGGAATGGGCAGTAAGTGGGACAGAGCCCTGGGGAATGGGCAGTAAGTGGGACAGAGCCCTGGGAATGGGCAGTAAGTGGGACAAGGCCTGGGGAATGGGCAGTAAGTGGGACAGAGCCCTGGGGAATGGGCAGTAAGTGGGACAGAGCCCTGGGAATGGGCAGTAAGTGGGACAGAGCATGGGGAATGGGCAGTAAGTGGGACAGAGCCCTGGGGAATGGGCAGTAAGCGGGACAGAGCCTGGGGAATGGGCACGAAGTGGGACAGAGTCTGGGGAATGGGCAGTAAGTGGGACAGAGCCTGTGGAATGGGCAGTAAGTGGGACAGAGCCCTGTGGAATGGGCAGTAAGTGGGACAGAGCCCTGTGGAATGGGCAGTAAGTGGGACAGAGCCTGGGGAATGGGCAGTAAGTGGGACAGAGCCTGGGGAATGGGCAGTAAGTGGGACAGGGCCTGGGGAATGGGCAGTAAGTGGGACAGGGCCTGGGGAATGGGCAGTAAGTGGGACAGAGCACTGGGGAATGGGCAGTAAGTGGGACAGAGCCCTGGGGAATGGGCAGTAAGTTGGACAGAGCCCTGGGGAATGGGCAGGAAGTGAGACAGAGCCCTGGGGAATGGGCAGGAAGTGGGACAGAGCCCGGGGAATGGGCAGTAAGTAGGACAGAGCCCTGGGGAATGGGCAGTAAGTGGGACAGAGCCCTGGGAATGGGCAGTAAGTGGGACAGAGCCCTGGGGAATGGGTAGTAAGTGGGACAGAGCCCTGGGGAATGGGCAGTAAGTGGGACAAAGCCTGGGGAATGGGCAGTAAGTGGGACAGAGCCCTGGGGAATGGGCAGTAAGTAGGACAGAGCCCGGGGAATGGGCAGTTAGTGGGACAGAGCCCTGGGGAATGGGCAGTAAGTGGGACAGAGCCCTGGGAATGGGCAGTAAGTGGGACAAAGCCTGGGGAATGGGCAGTAAGTGGGACAGAGCCCTGGGGAATGGGCAGTAAGTGGGACAGAGCCCTGGGGAACGGGCAGTAAGTGGGACAGAGCCCTGGGGAACGGGCAGTAAGTGGGACAGAGCCCTGGGGAACGGGCAGTAAGTGGGACAGAGCCCAGTGGAACGGGCAGTAAGTGGGACAGAGCCCTGGGGAATGGGCAGTAAGTGGGACAGAGCCCTGGGGAATGGGCAGTAAGTGGGACAGAGCCCTGGGAATGGGCAGTAAATGGGACAGAGCCTGGGGAATGGGCATTAAGTGGGACAGAGCCCTGTGGAATGGGCAGTAAGTGGGACAGAGCCCTGGGAATGGGCAGTAAGTGGGACAGAGCCCTGGGAATGGGCAGTAAGTGGGACAGAGCCTGGGGAATGAGCAGTAAGTGGGACAGAGACAGGGGAATGGGCAGTAAGTGGGACAGAGCCGTGGGGAATGGGCAGTAAGTGGCACAGAGCCTGGGGAATGGACAGCAAGTGGGACAGAGCCTGGGGAATGGGCAGTAAGTGGGACAGAGTCCTGGGAATGGGTAGTAAGTGGGACAGAGCCTGGGGAATGGGCAGCAAGTGGGACAGAGCCTGGGGAATGGGCAGTAAGTGGGACAGAGTCCTGGGAATGGGCAGTAAGTGGGACAGAGCCCTGGGAATGGGCAGTATGTGGGACAGAGCCTGGGGAATGGTGAGCAAGTGGGACAGAGCCCTGGGGAGCGGGCAGTAAGTGGGACAGAGCCCTGGGGAATGGGCAGTAAGTAGGACAGAGCCCTGGGGAATGGGCAGTAAGTGGGACAGAGCCCTGGGAATGGGCACTAAGTGGGACAGAGCCCGGGGAATGGGCAGTAAGTGGGACAGAGCCCAAGGGAATGGGCAGCAAGTGGGACAGAGCCCTGGGGAATGGGCAGTAATTGGGACAAAGCATGGGGAATGGGCAGTAAGTGGGACAGAGCCCTGGGGAATGGGCAGTAAGTAGGATGGAGCCCGGGGAGTGGGCAGTAAATGGGACAGAGCCATGGGGAATGGGCAGTAAGTGGGACAGAGCCCTGGGGAATGGGCACTAAGTGGGACAGAGCCCTGGGGAACGGGCAGTAAGTGGGACAGAGCCCTGGGGAACGGGCAGTAAGTGGGACAGAGCCCTGGGGAACGGGCAGTAAGTGGGACAGAGCCCTGGGGAATGGGCAGTAAGTGGGACAGAGCCTGGGGAATGGGCAGTAAGTGGGACAGAGCCTGGGGAATCGGCAGTAAGTGGGACAGAGCCTGGGGAATGGGCAGTAAGCGGGACAGGGCCCTGTGGAATGGGCAGTAAGTGGGACAGAGCCTGGGGAATGGGCAGTAAGTGGGACAGAGCCCTGGGGAATGGGCAGTAAGTGGGACAGAGCCCTGGGAATGGGCAGTAAGTGGGACAGAGCCTGGGGAATCGGCAGTAAGTGGGACAGAGCCTGGGGAATGGGCAGTAAGCGGGACAGGGCCCTGTGGAATGGGCAGTAAGTGGGACAGAGCCTGGGGAATGGGCAGTAAGTGGGACAGATCCCTGGGGAATGGGCAGTAAGTGGGACAGAGCCCTGGGGAATGGGCAGTAAGTGGGACAGAGCCCTGGGGAATGGGCAGTAAGTGGGACAGAGCCCTGGGGAATGGGCAGTAAGTGGGACAGAGCCTGGGGAATGGGCAGGAAGTGGGACAGAGCCCTGGGGAAAGGGCAGTAACTGGGACAGAGCACTGGGGAATGAGCAGTAAGTGGGACAGAGACAGGGGAATGGGCAGTAAGTGGGACAGAGCCCGGGGAATGGGCAGTAAGTGGGACAGAGCCCTGGGGAATGGGCAGTAAGTGGGACAGAGCCCTGGGAATGGGCAGTAAGTGGGACAAAGCCTGGGGAATGGGCAGTAAGTGGGACAGAGCCCTGGGGAATGGGCAGTAAGTGGGACAGAGCCTGGGGAATGGGCAGTAAGTGGGACAGAGCCTGGGGAATGGGCAGTAAGTGGGACAGAGCCCTGGGGAATGGGCAGTAAGTGGGACAGAGCCCTGGGAATGGGCAGTAAGTGGGACAGAGCCCTGGGGAATGGGCAGTAAGTGGGACAGAGCCCTGGGAATGGGCAGTAAGTGGGACAGAGCCCTGGGAATGGGCAGTAAGTGGGACAGAGCCCTGGGAATGGGCAATAAGTGGGACAGAGCCCTGGGGAATGGGCAATAAGTGGGACAGAGCCCTGGGGAATGGGCAATAAGTGGGACAGAGCCCTGGGAATGGGCAGTAAGTGGGACAGAGCCCTGGGAATGGGCAGTAAGTGGGACAGAGCCCTGAGAATGGGCAGTAAGTGGGACAGAGCTCTGGGGAATGGGCTGTAAGTGGGACAGCCTTGTGGAATGGGCAGTAAGTGGGACAGAGCCCTGGGGAATGGGCAGTAAGTGGGACAGAGCCCTGGGGAATGGGCAGCAAGTGGGACAGAGCCCTGGGAATGGGCAGTAAGTGGGACAGAGCCTGGGGAATGGGCAGTAAGTGGGACAGAGCCCTGGGAATGGGCAATAAGTGGGACAGAGCCCTGGGGAATGGCCAGTAAATGAGACAGAGCCCTGGGGAATGGGCAGTAAGTGGGACAGAGCCCTGGGAATGGGCAGTAAGTGGGACAGAGCCCGGGGAATGGGCAGTAAGTAGGACAGAGGCCTGGGGAATGGGCAGTAAGTGGGACAGAGCCCAGGGAATGGGCAGTAAGTGGGACAGAGCCCTGGGAATGGGCAGTAAGTGGGACAGAGCCTGGGGAATGGGCAGTAAGTGGGACAGAGCCCTGGGGAATGGGCAGTAAGTGGGACAGAGCCCTGGGGAATGGGCAGTAAGTGGGACAGAGCCCTGGGGAATGGGCACTAAGCGGGACAGAGCCCTGGGGAATGGGCAGTAAGTGGGACAAAGCCTGGGGAATGGGCAGTAAGTGGGACAGAGCCCTGGGGAATGGGCAGTAAGTAGGACAGAGCCCGGGGAATGGGCAGTAAGTGGGACAGAGCCCTGGGAATGGGCAGTAAGTGGGACAGAGCCTGGGGAATGGGCAGTAAGTGGGACAGAGCCCTGGGGAATGGGCAGGAAGTGGGACAGAGCCCTGGGGAATGGGCAGGAAGTCGGACAGAGCCCTGGGGAATGGGCAGCAACTGGGACAGAGCCCGGGGAATAGGCTGTAAGTGGGACAGAGCCCTGAGGAATGGGCAGTAAATGGGACAGAGCCTGGGGAATGGGCAGTAAATGGGACAGAGGCCTGGGGAATGGGCAGGAAGTGGGACAGAGCCCTGGGAAATGGGCAGTAAGTGGGACAGAGCCTGGGGAATGGGCAGTAAGTGGGACAGAGCCCTGGGGAATGGGCAGTAAGTGGGACAGAGCCCTGGGAATGGGCAGTAAGTGGGACAAGGCCTGGGGAATGGGCAGTAAGTGGGACAGAGCCCTGGGGAATGGGCAGTAAGTGGGACAGAGCCCTGGGAATGGGCAGTAAGTGGGACAGAGCATGGGGAATGGGCAGTAAGTGGGACAGAGCCCTGGGGAATGGGCAGTAAGCGGGACAGAGCCTGGGGAATGGGCACGAAGTGGGACAGAGTCTGGGGAATGGGCAGTAAGTGGGACAGAGCCTGTGGAATGGGCAGTAAGTGGGACAGAGCCCTGTGGAATGGGCAGTAAGTGGGACAGAGCCCTGTGGAATGGGCAGTAAGTGGGACAGAGCCTGGGGAATGGGCAGTAAGTGGGACAGAGCCTGGGGAATGGGCAGTAAGTGGGACAGGGCCTGGGGAATGGGCAGTAAGTGGGACAGGGCCTGGGGAATGGGCAGTAAGTGGGACAGAGCACTGGGGAATGGGCAGTAAGTGGGACAGAGCCCTGGGGAATGGGCAGTAAGTTGGACAGAGCCCTGGGGAATGGGCAGGAAGTGAGACAGAGCCCTGGGGAATGGGCAGGAAGTGGGACAGAGCCCGGGGAATGGGCAGTAAGTAGGACAGAGCCCTGGGGAATGGGCAGTAAGTGGGACAGAGCCCTGGGAATGGGCAGTAAGTGGGACAGAGCCCTGGGGAATGGGTAGTAAGTGGGACAGAGCCCTGGGGAATGGGCAGTAAGTGGGACAAAGCCTGGGGAATGGGCAGTAAGTGGGACAGAGCCCTGGGGAATGGGCAGTAAGTAGGACAGAGCCCGGGGAATGGGCAGTTAGTGGGACAGAGCCCTGGGGAATGGGCAGTAAGTGGGACAGAGCCCTGGGAATGGGCAGTAAGTGGGACAAAGCCTGGGGAATGGGCAGTAAGTGGGACAGAGCCCTGGGGAATGGGCAGTAAGTGGGACAGAGCCCTGGGGAACGGGCAGTAAGTGGGACAGAGCCCTGGGGAACGGGCAGTAAGTGGGACAGAGCCCTGGGGAACGGGCAGTAAGTGGGACAGAGCCCTGTGGAACGGGCAGTAAGTGGGACAGAGCCCTGGGAATGGGCAGTAAATGGGACAGAGCCTGGGGAATGGGCATTAAGTGGGACAGAGCCCTGTGGAATGGGCAGTAAGTGGGACAGAGCCCTGGGAATGGGCAGTAAGTGGGACAGAGCCCTGGGAATGGGCAGTAAGTGGGACAGAGCCTGGGGAATGAGCAGTAAGTGGGACAGAGACAGGGGAATGGGCAGTAAGTGGGACAGAGCCGTGGGGAATGGGCAGTAAGTGGGACAGAGCCTGGGGAATGGGCAGCAAGTGGGACAGAGCCTGGGGAATGGGCAGCAAGTGGGACAGAGCCTGGGGAATGGGCAGTAAGTGGGACAGAGTCCTGGGAATGGGTAGTAAGTGGGACAGAGCCTGGGGAATGGGCAGCAAGTGGGACAGAGCCTGGGGAATGGGCAGTAAGTGGGACAGAGTCCTGGGAATGGGCAGTAAGTGGGACAGAGCCCTGGGAATGGGCAGTATGTGGGACAGAGCCTGGGGAATGGTGAGCAAGTGGGACAGAGCCCTGGGGAGCGGGCAGTAAGTGGGACAGAGCCCTGGGGAATGGGCAGTAAGTAGGACAGAGCCCTGGGGAATGGGCAGTAAGTGGGACAGAGCCCTGGGAATGGGCACTAAGTGGGACAGAGCCCGGGGAATGGGCAGTAAGTGGGACAGAGCCCAAGGGAATGGGCAGCAAGTGGGACAGAGCCCTGGGGAATGGGCAGTAATTGGGACAAAGCATGGGGAATGGGCAGTAACTGGGACAGAGCCCTGGGGAATGGGCAGTAAGTAGGATGGAGCCCGGGGAGTGGGCAGTAAATGGGACAGAGCCATGGGGAATGGGCAGTAAGTGGGACAGAGCCCTGGGGAATGGGCACTAAGTGGGACAGAGCCCTGGGGAACGGGCAGTAAGTGGGACAGAGCCCTGGGGAACGGGCAGTAAGTGGGACAGAGCCCTGGGGAACGGGCAGTAAGTGGGACAGAGCCCTGGGGAACGGGCAGTAAGTGGGACAGAGCCCTGGGGAATGGGCAGTAAGTGGGACAGAGCCTGGGGAATGGGCAGTAAGTGGGACAGAGCCCTGGGGAATGGGCAGTAAGTGGGACAGAGCCCTGGGGAATGGGCAGTAAGTGGGACAGAGCCCTGGGGAATGGGCAGTAAGTGGGACAGAGCCTGGGGAATGGGCAGTAAGTGGGACAGAGTCCTGGGGAAAGGGCAGTAACTGGGACAGAGCACTGGGGAATGAGCAGTAAGTGGGACAGAGACAGGGGAATGGGCAGTAAGTGGGACAGAGCCCGGGGAATGGGCAGCAAGTGGGACAGAGCCCTGGGGAATGGGCAGTAAGTGGGACAGAGCCTGGGGAATGGGCAGTAAGTGGGACAGAGCCTGAGGAATGGGCAGTAAGTGGGACAGAGCCCTGGGGAATGGGCAGTAAGTGGGACAGAGCCTGGGGAATGGGCAGTAAGTGGGACAGAGCCTGGGGAATGGGCAGTAAGTGGGACAGAGCCCTGGGGAACAGGCAGTAAGTGGGACAGAGCCCTGGGGAACGGGCAGTAAGTGGGACAGAGCCCTGTGGAACGGGCAGTAAGTGGGACAGAGCCCTGGGGAATGGGCAGTAAGTGGGACAGAGCCCTGGGGAATGGGCAGTAAGTGGGACAGAGCCCTGGGAATGGGCAGTAAATGGGACAGAGCCTGGGGAATGGGCATTAAGTGGGACAGAGCCCTGTGGAATGGGCAGTAAGTGGGACAGAGCCCTGGGAATGGGCAGTAAGTGGGACAGAGCCCTGGGAATGGGCAGTAAGTGGGACAGAGCCTGGGGAATGAGCAGTAAGTGGGACAGAGACAGGGGAATGGGCAGTAAGTGGGACAGAGCCGTGGGGAATGGGCAGTAAGTGGGACAGAGCCTGGGGAATGGGCAGCAAGTGGGACAGAGCCTGGGGAATGGGCAGCAAGTGGGACAGGGCCTGGGGAATGGGCAGTAAGTGGGACAGAGTCCTGGGAATGGGCAGTAAGTGGGACAGAGCCTGGGGAATGGGCAGCAAGTGGGACAGAGCCTGGGGAATGGGCAGTAAGTGGGACAGAGTCCTGGGAATGGGCAGTAAGTGGGACAGAGCCCTGGGAATGGGCAGTATGTGGGACAGAGCCTGGGGAATGGTCAGCAAGTGGGACAGAGCCCTGGGGAGTGGGCAGTAAGTGGGACAGAGCCCTGGGGAATGGGCAGTAAGTAGGACAGAGCCCTGGGGAATGGGCAGTAAGTGGGACAGAGCCCTGGGAATGGGCACTAAGTGGGACAGAGCCCGGGGAATGGGCAGTAAGTGGGACAGAGCCCAAGGGAATGGGCAGCAAGTGGGACAGAGCCCTGGGGAATGGGCAGTAATTGGGACAAAGCATGGGGAATGGGCAGTAAGTGCGACAGAGCCCTGGGGAATGGGCAGTAAGTAGGACGGAGCCCGGGGAGTGGGCAGTAAATGGGACAGAGCCATGGGGAATGGGCAGTAAGTGGGACAGAGCCCTGGGGAATGGGCAGTAAGTGGGACAGAGCCCTGGGGAACGGGCAGTAAGTGGGACAGAGCCCTGGGGAACGGGCAGTAAGTGGGACAGAGCCCTGGGGAATGGGCAGTAAGTGGGACAGAGCCCGGGGAATGGGCAGTAAGTGCGACAGAGCCTGGGGAATCGGCAGTAAGTGGGACAGAGCCTGGGGAATGGGCAGTAAGCGGGACAGGGCCCTGTGGAATGGGCAGTAAGTGGGACAGAGCCTGGGGAATGGGCAGTAAGTGGGACAGATCCCTGGGGAATGGGCAGTAAGTGGGACAGAGCCCTGGGGAATGGGCAGTAAGTGGGACAGAGCCCTGGGGAATGGGCAGTAAGTGGGACAGAGCCCTGGGGAATGGGCAGTAAGTGGGACAGAGCCTGGGGAATGGGCAGTAAGTGGGACAGAGCCCTGGGGAAAGGGCAGTAACTGGGACAGAGCACTGGGGAATGAGCAGTAAGTGGGACAGAGACAGGGGAATGGGCAGTAAGTGGGACAGAGCCCGGGGAATGGGCAGTAAGTGGGACAGAGCCCTGGGGAATGGGCAGTAAGTGGGACAGAGCCCTGGGAATGGGCAGTAAGTGGGACAAAGCCTGGGGAATGGGCAGTAAGTGGGACAGAGCCCTGGGGAATGGGCAGTAAGTGGGACAGAGCCTGGGGAATGGGCAGTAAGTGGGACAGAGCCTGGGGAATGGGCAGTAAGTGGGACAGAGCCTGGGGAATGGGCAGTAAGTGGGACAGAGCCTGAGGAATGGGCAGTAAGTGGGACACAGCCCTGGGGAATGGGCAGTAAGTGGGACAGAGCCTGTGGAATGGGCAGTAAGTGGGACAGAGCCCTGGGAATGGGCAATAAGTGGGACAGAGCCCTGGTGAATGGCCAGTAAATGAGACAGAGCCCTGGGGAATGGGCAGTAAGTGGGACAGAGCCCTGGGAATGGGCAGTAAGTGGGACAGAGCCCTGGGAATGGGCAATAAGTGGGACAGAGCCCTGGGGAATGGGCAATAAGTGGGACAGAGCCCTGGGGAATGGGCAATAAGTGGGACAGAGCCCTGGGAATGGGCAGTAAGTGGGACAGAGCCCTGGGAATGGGCAGTAAGTGGGACAGAGCCCTGAGAATGGGCAGTAAGTGGGACAGAGCCCTGGGGAATGGGCTGTAAGTGGGACAGCCTTGTGGAATGGGCAGTAAGTGGGACAGAGCCCTGGGGAATGGGCAGTAAGTGGGACAGAGCCCTGGGGAATGGGCAGCAAGTGGGACAGAGCCCTGGGAATGGGCAGTAAGTGGGACAGAGCCTGGGGAATGGGCAGTAAGTGGGACAGAGCCCTGGGAATGGGCAATAAGTGGGACAGAGCCCTGGGGAATGGCCAGTAAATGAGACAGAGCCCTGGGGAATGGGCAGTAAGTGGGACAGAGCCCTGGGAATGGGCAGTAAGTGGGACAGAGCCCGGGGAATGGGCAGTAAGTAGGACAGAGGCCTGGGGAATGGGCATTAAGTGGGACAGAGCCCTGTGGAATGGGCAGTAAGTGGGACAGAGCCCTGGGAATGGGCAGTAAGTGGGACAGAGCCCTGGGAATGGGCAGTAAGTGGGACAGAGCCTGGGGAATGAGCAGTAAGTGGGACAGAGACAGGGGAATGGGCAGTAAGTGGGACAGAGCCGTGGGGAATGGGCAGTAAGTGGCACAGAGCCTGGGGAATGGACAGCAAGTGGGACAGAGCCTGGGGAATGGGCAGTAAGTGGGACAGAGTCCTGGGAATGGGTAGTAAGTGGGACAGAGCCTGGGGAATGGGCAGCAAGTGGGACAGAGCCTGGGGAATGGGCAGTAAGTGGGACAGAGTCCTGGGAATGGGCAGTAAGTGGGACAGAGCCCTGGGAATGGGCAGTATGTGGGACAGAGCCTGGGGAATGGTGAGCAAGTGGGACAGAGCCCTGGGGAGCGGGCAGTAAGTGGGACAGAGCCCTGGGGAATGGGCAGTAAGTAGGACAGAGCCCTGGGGAATGGGCAGTAAGTGGGACAGAGCCCTGGGAATGGGCACTAAGTGGGACAGAGCCCGGGGAATGGGCAGTAAGTGGGACAGAGCCCAAGGGAATGGGCAGCAAGTGGGACAGAGCCCTGGGGAATGGGCAGTAATTGGGACAAAGCATGGGGAATGGGCAGTAAGTGGGACAGAGCCCTGGGGAATGGGCAGTAAGTAGGATGGAGCCCGGGGAGTGGGCAGTAAATGGGACAGAGCCATGGGGAATGGGCAGTAAGTGGGACAGAGCCCTGGGGAATGGGCACTAAGTGGGACAGAGCCCTGGGGAACGGGCAGTAAGTGGGACAGAGCCCTGGGGAACGGGCAGTAAGTGGGACAGAGCCCTGGGGAACGGGCAGTAAGTGGGACAGAGCCCTGGGGAATGGGCAGTAAGTGGGACAGAGCCTGGGGAATGGGCAGTAAGTGGGACAGAGCCTGGGGAATCGGCAGTAAGTGGGACAGAGCCTGGGGAATGGGCAGTAAGCGGGACAGGGCCCTGTGGAATGGGCAGTAAGTGGGACAGAGCCTGGGGAATGGGCAGTAAGTGGGACAGAGCCCTGGGGAATGGGCAGTAAGTGGGACAGAGCCCTGGGGAATGGGCAGTAAGTGGGACAGAGCCTGGGGAATCGGCAGTAAGTGGGACAGAGCCTGGGGAATGGGCAGTAAGCGGGACAGGGCCCTGTGGAATGGGCAGTAAGTGGGACAGAGCCTGGGGAATGGGCAGTAAGTGGGACAGATCCCTGGGGAATGGGCAGTAAGTGGGACAGAGCCCTGGGGAATGGGCAGTAAGTGGGACAGAGCCCTGGGGAATGGGCAGTAAGTGGGACAGAGCCCTGGGGAATGGGCAGTAAGTGGGACAGAGCCTGGGGAATGGGCAGGAAGTGGGACAGAGCCCTGGGGAAAGGGCAGTAACTGGGACAGAGCACTGGGGAATGAGCAGTAAGTGGGACAGAGACAGGGGAATGGGCAGTAAGTGGGACAGAGCCCGGGAAATGGGCAGTAAGTGGGACAGAGCCCTGGGGAATGGGCAGTAAGTGGGACAGAGCCCTGGGAATGGGCAGTAAGTGGGACAAAGCCTGGGGAATGGGCAGTAAGTGGGACAGAGCCCTGGGGAATGGGCAGTAAGTGGGACAGAGCCTGGGGAATGGGCAGTAAGTGGGACAGAGCCTGGGGAATGGGCAGTAAGTGGGACAGAGCCCTGGGGAATGGGCAGTAAGTGGGACAGAGCCCTGGGGAATGGGCAGTAAGTGGGACAGAGCCCTGGGGAATGGGCAGTAAGTGGGACAGAGCCCTGGGAATGGGCAGTAAGTGGGACAGAGCCCTGGGAATGGGCAGTAAGTGGGACAGAGCCCTGGGAATGGGCAGTAAGTGGGACAGAGCCCTGGGAATGGGCAATAAGTGGGACAGAGCCCTGGGGAATGGGCAATAAGTGGGACAGAGCCCTGGGGAATGGGCAATAAGTGGGACAGAGCCCTGGGAATGGGCAGTAAGTGGGACAGAGCCCTGGGAATGGGCAGTAAGTGGGACAGAGCCCTGAGAATGGGCAGTAAGTGGGACAGAGCCCTGGGGAATGGGCTGTAAGTGGGACAGCCTTGTGGAATGGGCAGTAAGTGGGACAGAGCCCTGGGGAATGGGGAGTAAGTGGGACAGAGCCCTGGGGAATGGGCAGCAAGTGGGACAGAGCCCTGGGAATGGGCAGTAAGTGGGACAGAGCCTGGGGAATGGGCAGTAAGTGGGACAGAGCCCTGGGAATGGGCAATAAGTGGGACAGAGCCCTGGGGAATGGCCAGTAAATGAGACAGAGCCCTGGGGAATGGGCAGTAAGTGGGACAGAGCCCTGGGAATGGGCAGTAAGTGGGACAGAGCCCGGGGAATGGGCAGTAAGTAGGACAGAGGCCTGGGGAATGGGCAGTAAGTGGGACAGAGCCCAGGGAATGGGCAGTAAGTGGGACAGAGCCCTGGGAATGGGCAGTAAGTGGGACAGAGCCCTGGGAATGGGCAGTAAGTGGGACAGAGCCCGGGGAATGGGCAGTAAGTAGGACAGAGGCCTGGGGAATGGGCAGTAAGTGGGACAGAGCCCTGGGGAACGGGCAGTAAGTGGGACAGAGCCCTGGGGAACGGGCAGTAAGTGGGACAGAGCCCTGGGGAACGGGCAGTAAGTGGGACAGAGCCCTGGGGAATGGGCAGTAAGTGGGACAGAGCCTGGGGAATGGGCAGTAAGTGGGACAGAGCCTGGGGAATCGGCAGTAAGTGGGACAGAGCCTGGGGAATGGGCAGTAAGCGGGACAGGGCCCTGTGGAATGGGCAGTAAGTGGGACAGAGCCTGGGGAATGGGCAGTAAGTGGGACAGAGCCCTGGGGAATGGGCAGTAAGTGGGACAGAGCCCTGGGGAATGGGCAGTAAGTGGGACAGAGCCTGGGGAATGGGCAGTAAGTGGGACAGAGTCCTGGGGAAAGGGCAGTAACTGGGACAGAGCACTGGGGAATGAGCAGTAAGTGGGACAGAGACAGGGGAATGGGCAGTAAGTGGGACAGAGCCCGGGGAATGGGCAGCAAGTGGGACAGAGCCCTGGGGAATGGGCAGTAAGTGGGACAGAGCCTGGGGAATGGGCAGTAAGTGGGACAGAGCCTGAGGAATGGGCAGTAAGTGGGACAGAGCCCTGGGGAATGGGCAGTAAGTGGGACAGAGCCTGGGGAATGGGCAGTAAGTGGGACAGAGCCTGGGGAATGGGCAGTAAGTGGGACAGAGCCCTGGGGAACAGGCAGTAAGTGGGACAGAGCCCTGGGGAACGGGCAGTAAGTGGGACAGAGCCCTGTGGAACGGGCAGTAAGTGGGACAGAGCCCTGGGGAATGGGCAGTAAGTGGGACAGAGCCCTGGGGAATGGGCAGTAAGTGGGACAGAGCCCTGGGAATGGGCAGTAAATGGGACAGAGCCTGGGGAATGGGCATTAAGTGGGACAGAGCCCTGTGGAATGGGCAGTAAGTGGGACAGAGCCCTGGGAATGGGCAGTAAGTGGGACAGAGCCCTGGGAATGGGCAGTAAGTGGGACAGAGCCTGGGGAATGAGCAGTAAGTGGGACAGAGACAGGGGAATGGGCAGTAAGTGGGACAGAGCCGTGGGGAATGGGCAGTAAGTGGGACAGAGCCTGGGGAATGGGCAGCAAGTGGGACAGAGCCTGGGGAATGGGCAGCAAGTGGGACAGGGCCTGGGGAATGGGCAGTAAGTGGGACAGAGTCCTGGGAATGGGCAGTAAGTGGGACAGAGCCTGGGGAATGGGCAGCAAGTGGGACAGAGCCTGGGGAATGGGCAGTAAGTGGGACAGAGCCTGGGGAATGGTCAGCAAGTGGGACAGAGCCCTGGGGAGTGGGCAGTAAGTGGGACAGAGCCCTGGGGAATGGGCAGTAAGTAGGACAGAGCCCTGGGGAATGGGCAGTAAGTGGGACAGAGCCCTGGGAATGGGCACTAAGTGGGACAGAGCCCGGGGAATGGGCAGTAAGTGGGACAGAGCCCAAGGGAATGGGCAGCAAGTGGGACAGAGCCCTGGGGAATGGGCAGTAATTGGGACAAAGCATGGGGAATGGGCAGTAAGTGCGACAGAGCCCTGGGGAATGGGCAGTAAGTAGGACGGAGCCCGGGGAGTGGGCAGTAAATGGGACAGAGCCATGGGGAATGGGCAGTAAGTGGGACAGAGCCCTGGGGAATGGGCAGTAAGTGGGACAGAGCCCTGGGGAACGGGCAGTAAGTGGGACAGAGCCCTGGGGAACGGGCAGTAAGTGGGACAGAGCCCTGGGGAATGGGCAGTAAGTGGGACAGAGCCCGGGGAATGGGCAGTAAGTGCGACAGAGCCTGGGGAATCGGCAGTAAGTGGGACAGAGCCTGGGGAATGGGCAGTAAGCGGGACAGGGCCCTGTGGAATGGGCAGTAAGTGGGACAGAGCCTGGGGAATGGGCAGTAAGTGGGACAGATCCCTGGGGAATGGGCAGTAAGTGGGACAGAGCCCTGGGGAATGGGCAGTAAGTGGGACAGAGCCCTGGGGAATGGGCAGTAAGTGGGACAGAGCCCTGGGGAATGGGCAGTAAGTGGGACAGAGCCTGGGGAATGGGCAGTAAGTGGGACAGAGCCCTGGGGAAAGGGCAGTAACTGGGACAGAGCACTGGGGAATGAGCAGTAAGTGGGACAGAGACAGGGGAATGGGCAGTAAGTGGGACAGAGCCCGGGGAATGGGCAGTAAGTGGGACAGAGCCCTGGGGAATGGGCAGTAAGTGGGACAGAGCCCTGGGAATGGGCAGTAAGTGGGACAAAGCCTGGGGAATGGGCAGTAAGTGGGACAGAGCCCTGGGGAATGGGCAGTAAGTGGGACAGAGCCTGGGGAATGGGCAGTAAGTGGGACAGAGCCTGGGGAATGGGCAGTAAGTGGGACAGAGCCTGGGGAATGGGCAGTAAGTGGGACAGAGCCTGAGGAATGGGCAGTAAGTGGGACAGAGCCCTGGGGAATGGGCAGTAAGTGGGACAGAGCCTGTGGAATGGGCAGTAAGTGGGACAGAGCCCTGGGAATGGGCAATAAGTGGGACAGAGCCCTGGTGAATGGCCAGTAAATGAGACAGAGCCCTGGGGAATGGGCAGTAAGTGGGACAGAGCCCTGGGAATGGGCAGTAAGTGGGACAGAGTCCGGGGAATGGGCAGTAAGTAGGACAGAGCCCTGGGGAATGGGCAGTAAGTGGGACAGAGCCCTGGGAATGGGCAGTAAGTGGGACAAAGCCTGGGGAATGGGCAGTAAGTGGGACAGAGCCCTGGGGAATGGGCAGTAAGTGGGACAGAGCCCTGAGGAATGGGCAGTAAGTGGGACAGAGCCCTGGGGAATGGGCAGTAAGTGGGACAGAGCCCTGTGGAATGGGCAGTAAGTGGGACAGAGCCCTGGGGAATCGGCAGTAAGTGGGACAGAGCGCTGGGGAATGGGCAGTAACTGGGACAGAGCCCTGGGAATGGGCAGTAAGTGGGACAGAGCCTGGGGAATGGGCAGTAAGTGGGACAGAGCCTGGGGAATGGGCAGTAAGTGGGACAGAGCCTGGGGAATGGGCAGTAAGTGGGACAGAGCCTGGGGAATGGGCAGTAAGTGGGACAGAGCCTGAGGAATGGGCAGTAAGTGGGACAGAGCCCTGGGGAATGGGCAGTAAGTGGGACAGAGCCTGTGGAATGGGCAGTAAGTGGGACAGAGCCCTGGGAATGGGCAATAAGTGGGACAGAGCCCTGGTGAATGGCCAGTAAATGAGACAGAGCCCTGGGGAATGGGCAGTAAGTGGGACAGAGCCCTGGGAATGGGCAGTAAGTGGGACAGAGTCCGGGGAATGGGCAGTAAGTAGGACAGAGCCCTGGGGAATGGGCAGTAAGTGGGACAGAGCCCTGGGAATGGGCAGTAAGTGGGACAAAGCCTGGGGAATGGGCAGTAAGTGGGACAGAGCCCTGGGGAATGGGCAGTAAGTGGGACAGAGCCCTGAGGAATGGGCAGTAAGTGGGACAGAGCCCTGGGGAATGGGCAGTAAGTGGGACAGAGCCCTGTGGAATGGGCAGTAAGTGGGACAGAGCCCTGGGGAATCGGCAGTAAGTGGGACAGGGCGCTGGGGAATGGGCAGTAACTGGGACAGAGCCCTGGGAATGGGCAGTAAGTGGGACAGAGCCTGGGGAATGGGCACTAAGTGGGACAGAGTCTGGGGAATGGGCAGGAAGTGGGACAGAGCCTGTGGAATGGGCAGGAAGTGGGACAGAGCCCTGTGGAATGGGCAGTAAGTGGGACAGAGCCCTGTGGAATGGGCAGTAAGTGGGACAGAGCCTGGGGAATGGGCAGTAAGTGGGACAGAGCCTGGGGAATCGGCAGTAAGTGGGACAGGGCCTGGGGAATGGGCAGTAAGTGGGACAGGGCCTGGGGAATGGGCAGTAAGTGGGACAGAGCCCTGGGGAATGGGCAGTAAGTTGGACAGAGCCCTGGGGAATGGGCAGGAAGTGGGACAGAGCCCTGGGTAATGGGCAGGAAGTGGGACAGAGACCGGGGAATGCGCAGTAAGTAGGACAGAGCCCTGGGGAATGGGCAGTAATTGGGACAGAGCCCTGGGAATGGGCAGTAAGTGGGACAGAGCCCTGGGGAATGGGTAGTAAGTGGGACAGAGCCCTGGGGAATGGGCAGTAAGTGGGACAAAGCCTGGGGAATGGGCAGTAAGTGGGACAGAGCCCTGGGGAATGGGCAGTAAGTAGGACAGAGCCCGGGGAATGGGCAGTTAGTGGGACAGAGCCCTGGGGAATGGGCAGTAAGTGGGACAGAGCCCTGGGAATGGGCAGTAAGTGGGACAAAGCCTGGGGAATGGGCAGGAAGTGGGACAGAGCCCAGGGGAATGGGCAGCAAGTGGGACAGAGCCCTGGGGAATGGGCAGTAATTGGGACAAAGCATGGGGAATGGGCAGTAAGTGGGACAGAGCCCTGGGGAATGGGCAGTAAGTAGGACGGAGCCCGGGGAGTGGGCAGTAAATGGGACAGAGCCATGGGGAAAGGGCAGTAAGTGGGACAGAGCCCTGGGGAACGGGCAGTAAGTGGGACAGAGCCCTGGGGAACGGGCAGTAAGTGGGACAGAGCCCTGGGGAACGGGCAGTAAGTGGGACAGAGCCCTGGGGAACGGGCAGTAAGTGGGACAGAGCCCTGGGGAACGGGCAGTAAGTGGGGCAGAGCCCTGGGGAACGGGCAGTAAGTGGGACAGAGCCTGGGGAACGGGCAGTAAGTGGGACAGAGCCTGGGGAATGGGCAGTAAGTGCGACAGAGCCTGGGGAATCGGCAGTAAGTGGGACAGAGCCTGGGGAATGGGCAGTAAGCGGGACAGGGCCCTGGGGAAAGGGCAGTAACTGGGACAGAGCACTGGGGAATGAGCAGTAAGTGGGACAGAGACAGGGGAATGGGCAGTAAGTGGGACAGAGCCCGGGGAATGGGCAGTAAGTGGGACAGAGCCCTGGGGAATGGGCAGTAAGTGGGACAGAGCCCTGGGAATGGGCAGTAAGTGGGACAAAGCCTGGGGAATGGGCAGTAAGTGGGACAGAGCCCTGGGGAATGGGCAGTAAGTGGGACAGAGCCCTGGGGAACGGGCAGTAAGTGGGACAGAGCCCTGGGGAACGGGCAGTAAGTGGGACAGAGCCCTGGGGAACGGGCAGTAAGTGGGACAGAGCCCTGTGGAACGGGCAGTAAGTGGGACAGAGCCCTGGGGAATGGGCAGTAAGTGGGACAGAGCCCTGGGGAATGGGCAGTAAGTGGGACAGAGCCCTGGGAATGGGCAGTAAATGGGACAGAGCCTGGGGAATGGGCAGTAAGCGGGACAGGGCCCTGGGGAAAGGGCAGTAACTGGGACAGAGCACTGGGGAATGAGCAGTAAGTGGGACAGAGACAGGGGAATGGGCAGTAAGTGGGACAGAGCCCGGGGAATGGGCAGTAAGTGGGACAGAGCCCTGGGGAATCGGCAGTAAGTGGGACAGAGCGCTGGGGAATGGGCAGTAACTGGGACAGAGCCCTGGGAATGGGCAGTAAGTGGGACAGAGCCTGGGGAATGGGCACTAAGTGGGACAGAGTCTGGGGAATGGGCAGTAAGTGGGACAGAGCCTGGGGAATGGGCAGTAAGTGGGACAGAGCCTGGGGAATGGGCAGTAAGTGGGACAGAGCCTGGGGAATGGGCAGTAAGTGGGACAGAGCCTGAGGAATGGGCAGTAAGTGGGACAGAGCCCTGGGGAATGGGCAGTAAGTGGGACAGAGCCTGTGGAATGGGCAGTAAGTGGGACAGAGCCCTGGGAATGGGCAATAAGTGGGACAGAGCCCTGGTGAATGGCCAGTAAATGAGACAGAGCCCTGGGGAATGGGCAGTAAGTGGGACAGAGCCCTGGGAATGGGCAGTAAGTGGGACAGAGTCCGGGGAATGGGCAGTAAGTAGGACAGAGCCCTGGGGAATGGGCAGTAAGTGGGACAGAGCCCTGGGAATGGGCAGTAAGTGGGACAAAGCCTGGGGAATGGGCAGTAAGTGGGACAGAGCCCTGGGGAATGGGCAGTAAGTGGGACAGGGCGCTGGGGAATGGGCAGTAACTGGGACAGAGCCCTGGGAATGGGCAGTAAGTGGGACAGAGCCTGGGGAATGGGCACTAAGTGGGACAGAGTCTGGGGAATGGGCAGTAAGTGGGACAGAGCCTGTGGAATGGGCAGGAAGTGGGACAGAGCCCTGTGGAATGGGCAGTAAGTGGGACAGAGCCCTGTGGAATGGGCAGTAAGTGGGACAGAGCCTGGGGAATGGGCAGTAAGTGGGACAGAGCCTGGGGAATCGGCAGTAAGTGGGACAGGGCCTGGGGAATGGGCAGTAAGTGGGACAGGGCCTGGGGAATGGGCAGTAAGTGGGACAGAGCCCTGGGGAATGGGCAGTAAGTTGGACAGAGCCCTGGGGAATGGGCAGGAAGTGGGACAGAGCCCTGGGTAATGGGCAGGAAGTGGGACAGAGACCGGGGAATGGGCAGTAAGTAGGACAGAGCCCTGGGGAATGGGCAGTAATTGGGACAGAGCCCTGGGAATGGGCAGTAAGTGGGACAGAGCCCTGGGGAATGGGTAGTAAGTGGGACAGAGCCCTGGGGAATGGGCAGTAAGTGGGACAAAGCCTGGGGAATGGGCAGTAAGTGGGACAGAGCCCTGGGGAATGGGCAGTAAGTAGGACAGAGCCCGGGGAATGGGCAGTTAGTGGGACAGAGCCCTGGGGAATGGGCAGTAAGTGGGACAGAGCCCTGGGAATGGGCAGTAAGTGGGACAAAGCCTGGGGAATGGGCAGGAAGTGGGACAGAGCCCAGGGGAATGGGCAGCAAGTGGGACAGAGCCCTGGGGAATGGGCAGTAATTGGGACAAAGCATGGGGAATGGGCAGTAAGTGGGACAGAGCCCTGGGGAATGGGCAGTAAGTAGGACGGAGCCCGGGGAGTGGGCAGTAAATGGGACAGAGCCATGGGGAAAGGGCAGTAAGTGGGACAGAGCCCTGGGGAACGGGCAGTAAGTGGGACAGAGCCCTGGGGAACGGGCAGTAAGTGGGACAGAGCCCTGGGGAACGGGCAGTAAGTGGGACAGAGCCCTGGGGAACGGGCAGTAAGTGGGACAGAGCCCTGGGGAACGGGCAGTAAGTGGGGCAGAGCCCTGGGGAACGGGCAGTAAGTGGGACAGAGCCTGGGGAACGGGCAGTAAGTGGGACAGAGCCTGGGGAATGGGCAGTAAGTGCGACAGAGCCTGGGGAATCGGCAGTAAGTGGGACAGAGCCTGGGGAATGGGCAGTAAGCGGGACAGGGCCCTGGGGAAAGGGCAGTAACTGGGACAGAGCACTGGGGAATGAGCAGTAAGTGGGACAGAGCCCTGGGAATGGGCAGTAAGTGGGACAGAGCCCTGGGAAGGGGCAGTAAGTGGGACAGAGCCTGGGGAATGAGCAGTAAGTGGGACAGAGACAGGGGAATGGGCAGTAAGTGGGACAGAGCCGTGGGGAATGGGCAGTAAGTGGGACAGAGCCTGGGGAATGGGCAGCAAGTGGGACAGAGCCTGGGGAATGGGCAGCAAGTGGGACAGAGCCTGGGGAATGGGCAGTAAGTGGGACAGAGTCCTGGGAATGGGTAGTAAGTGGGACAGAGCCTGGGGAATGGGCAGCAAGTGGGACAGAGCCTGGGGAATGGGCAGTAAGTGGGACAGAGTCCTGGGAATGGGCAGTAAGTGGGACAGAGCCCTGGGAATGGGCAGTATGTGGGACAGAGCCTGGGGAATGGTGAGCAAGTGGGACAGAGCCCTGGGGAGCGGGCAGTAAGTGGGACAGAGCCCTGGGGAATGGGCAGTAAGTAGGACAGAGCCCTGGGGAATGGGCAGTAAGTGGGACAGAGCCCTGGGAATGGGCACTAAGTGGGACAGAGCCCGGGGAATGGGCAGTAAGTGGGACAGAGCCCAAGGGAATGGGCAGCAAGTGGGACAGAGCCCTGGGGAATGGGCAGTAATTGGGACAAAGCATGGGGAATGGGCAGTAAGTGGGACAGAGCCCTGGGGAATGGGCAGTAAGTAGGATGGAGCCCGGGGAGTGGGCAGTAAATGGGACAGAGCCATGGGGAATGGGCAGTAAGTGGGACAGAGCCCTGGGGAATGGGCACTAAGTGGGACAGAGCCCTGGGGAACGGGCAGTAAGTGGGACAGAGCCCTGGGGAACGGGCAGTAAGTGGGACAGAGCCCTGGGGAACGGGCAGTAAGTGGGACAGAGCCCTGGGGAACGGGCAGTAAGTGGGACAGAGCCCTGGGGAATGGGCAGTAAGTGGGACAGAGCCTGGGGAATGGGCAGTAAGTGGGACAGAGCCTGGGGAATCGTCAGTAAGTGGGACAGAGCCTGGGGAATGGGCAGTAAGCGGGACAGGGCCCTGTGGAATGGGCAGTAAGTGGGACAGAGCCTGGGGAATGGGCAGTAAGTGGGACAGAGCCCTGGGGAATGGGCAGTAAGTGGGACAGAGCCCTGGGGAATGGGCAGTAAGTGGGACAGAGCCCTGGGGAATGGGCAGTAAGTGGGACAGAGCCCTGGGGAATGGGCAGTAAGTGGGACAGAGCCTGGGGAATGGGCAGTAAGTGGGACAGAGTCCTGGGGAAAGGGCAGTAACTGGGACAGAGCACTGGGGAATGAGCAGTAAGTGGGACAGAGACAGGGGAATGGGCAGTAAGTGGGACAGAGCCCGGGGAATGGGCAGCAAGTGGGACAGAGCCCTGGGGAATGGGCAGTAAGTGGGACAGAGCCTGGGGAATGGGCAGTAAGTGGGACAGAGCCTGAGGAATGGGCAGTAAGTGGGACAGAGCCCTGGGGAATGGGCAGTAAGTGGGACAGAGCCTGGGGAATGGGCAGTAAGTGGGACAGAGCCTGGGGAATGGGCAGTAAGTGGGACAGAGCCCTGGGGAACAGGCAGTCAGTGGGACAGAGCCCTGGGGAACGGGCAGTAAGTGGGACAGAGCCCTGTGGAACGGGCAGTAAGTGGGACAGAGCCCTGGGGAATGGGCAGTAAGTGGGACAGAGCCCTGGGGAATGGGCAGTAAGTGGGACAGAGCCCTGGGAATGGGCAGTAAGTGGGACAGAGCCCTGGGAATGGGCAGTAAGTGGGACAGAGCCCTGGGAATGGGCAGTAAGTGGGACAGAGCCTGGGGAATGAGCAGTAAGTGGGACAGAGACAGGGGAATGGGCAGTAAGTGGGACAGAGCCGTGGGGAATGGGCAGTAAGTGGGACAGAGCCTGGGGAATGGGCAGCAAGTGGGACAGAGCCTGGGGAATGGGCAGCAAGTGGGACAGGGCCTGGGGAACGGGCAGTAAGTGGGACAGAGTCCTGGGAATGGGCAGTAAGTGGGACAGAGCCTGGGGAATGGGCAGCAAGTGGGACAGAGCCTGGGGAATGGGCAGTAAGTGGGACAGAGTCCTGGGAATGGGCAGTAAGTGGGACAGAGCCCTGGGAATGGGCAGTATGTGGGACAGAGCCTGGGGAATGGTCAGCAAGTGGGACAGAGCCCTGGGGAGTGGGCAGTAAGTGGGACAGAGCCCTGGGGAATGGGCAGTAAGTAGGACAGAGCCCTGGGGAATGGGCAGTAAGTGGGACAGAGCCCTGGGAATGGGCACTAAGTGGGACAGAGCCCGGGGAATGGGCAGTAAGTGGGACAGAGCCCAAGGGAATGGGCAGCAAGTGGGACAGAGCCCTGGGGAATGGGCAGTAATTGGGACAAAGCATGGGGAATGGGCAGTAAGTGCGACAGAGCCCTGGGGAATGGGCAGTAAGTAGGACGGAGCCCGGGGAGTGGGCAGTAAATGGGACAGAGCCATGGGGAATGGGCAGTAAGTGGGACAGAGCCCTGGGGAATGGGCAGTAAGTGGGACAGAGCCCTGGGGAACGGGCAGTAAGTGGGACAGAGCCCTGGGGAACGGGCAGTAAGTGGGACAGAGCCCTGGGGAACGGGCAGTAAGTGGGACAGAGCCCGGGGAATGGGCAGTAAGTGCGACAGAGCCTGGGGAATCGGCAGTAAGTGGGACAGAGCCTGGGGAATGGGCAGTAAGCGGGACAGGGCCCTGTGGAATGGGCAGTAAGTGGGACAGAGCCTGGGGAATGGGCAGTAAGTGGGACAGATCCCTGGGGAATGGGCAGTAAGTGGGACAGAGCCCTGGGGAATGGGCAGTAAGTGGGACAGAGCCCTGGGGAATGGGCAGTAAGTGGGACAGAGCCCTGGGGAATGGGCAGTAAGTGGGACAGAGCCTGGGGAATGGGCAGTAAGTGGGACAGAGCCCTGGGGAAAGGGCAGTAACTGGGACAGAGCACTGGGGAATGAGCAGTAAGTGGGACAGAGACAGGGGAATGGGCAGTAAGTGGGACAGAGCCCGGGGAATGGGCAGTAAGTGGGACAGAGCCCTGGGGAATGGGCAGTAAGTGGGACAGAGCCCTGGGAATGGGCAGTAAGTGGGACAAAGCCTGGGGAATGGGCAGTAAGTGGGACAGAGCCCTGGGGAATGGGCAGTAAGTGGGACAGAGCCTGGGGAATGGGCAGTAAGTGGGACAGAGCCTGGGGAATGGGCAGTAAGTGGGACAGAGCCTGGGGAATGGGCAGTAAGTGGGACAGAGCCTGAGGAATGGGCAGTAAGTGGGACAGAGCCCTGGGGAATGGGCAGTAAGTGGGACAGAGCCTGTGGAATGGGCAGTAAGTGGGACAGAGCCCTGGGAATGGGCAATAAGTGGGACAGAGCCCTGGTGAATGGCCAGTAAATGAGACAGAGCCCTGGGGAATGGGCAGTAAGTGGGACAGAGCCCTGGGAATGGGCAGTAAGTGGGACAGAGTCCGGGGAATGGGCAGTAAGTAGGACAGAGCCCTGGGGAATGGGCAGTAAGTGGGACAGAGCCCTGGGAATGGGCAGTAAGTGGGACAAAGCCTGGGGAATGGGCAGTAAGTGGGACAGAGCCCTGGGGAATGGGCAGTAAGTGGGACAGAGCCCTGAGGAATGGGCAGTAAGTGGGACAGAGCCCTGGGGAATGGGCAGTAAGTGGGACAGAGCCCTGTGGAATGGGCAGTAAGTGGGACAGAGCCCTGGGGAATCGGCAGTAAGTGGGACAGAGCGCTGGGGAATGGGCAGTAACTGGGACAGAGCCCTGGGAATGGGCAGTAAGTGGGACAGAGCCTGGGGAATGGGCACTAAGTGGGACAGAGTCTGGGGAATGGGCAGTAAGTGGGACAGAGCCTGGGGAATGGGCAGTAAGTGGGACAGAGCCTGGGGAATGGGCAGTAAGTGGGACAGAGCCTGGGGAATGGGCAGTAAGTGGGACAGAGCCTGAGGAATGGGCAGTAAGTGGGACAGAGCCCTGGGGAATGGGCAGTAAGTGGGACAGAGCCTGTGGAATGGGCAGTAAGTGGGACAGAGCCCTGGGAATGGGCAATAAGTGGGACAGAGCCCTGGTGAATGGCCAGTAAATGAGACAGAGCCCTGGGGAATGGGCAGTAAGTGGGACAGAGCCCTGGGAATGGGCAGTAAGTGGGACAGAGTCCGGGGAATGGGCAGTAAGTAGGACAGAGCCCTGGGGAATGGGCAGTAAGTGGGACAGAGCCCTGGGAATGGGCAGTAAGTGGGACAAAGCCTGGGGAATGGGCAGTAAGTGGGACAGAGCCCTGGGGAATGGGCAGTAAGTGGGACAGAGCCCTGAGGAATGGGCAGTAAGTGGGACAGAGCCCTGGGGAATGGGCAGTAAGTGGGACAGAGCCCTGTGGAATGGGCAGTAAGTGGGACAGAGCCCTGGGGAATCGGCAGTAAGTGGGACAGGGCGCTGGGGAATGGGCAGTAACTGGGACAGAGCCCTGGGAATGGGCAGTAAGTGGGACAGAGCCTGGGGAATGGGCACTAAGTGGGACAGAGTCTGGGGAATGGGCAGTAAGTGGGACAGAGCCTGTGGAATGGGCAGGAAGTGGGACAGAGCCCTGTGGAATGGGCAGTAAGTGGGACAGAGCCCTGTGGAATGGGCAGTAAGTGGGACAGAGCCTGGGGAATGGGCAGTAAGTGGGACAGAGCCTGGGGAATCGGCAGTAAGTGGGACAGGGCCTGGGGAATGGGCAGTAAGTGGGACAGGGCCTGGGGAATGGGCAGTAAGTGGGACAGAGCCCTGGGGAATGGGCAGTAAGTTGGACAGAGCCCTGGGGAATGGGCAGGAAGTGGGACAGAGCCCTGGGTAATGGGCAGGAAGTGGGACAGAGACCGGGGAATGGGCAGTAAGTAGGACAGAGCCCTGGGGAATGGGCAGTAATTGGGACAGAGCCCTGGGAATGGGCAGTAAGTGGGACAGAGCCCTGGGGAATGGGTAGTAAGTGGGACAGAGCCCTGGGGAATGGGCAGTAAGTGGGACAAAGCCTGGGGAATGGGCAGTAAGTGGGACAGAGCCCTGGGGAATGGGCAGTAAGTAGGACAGAGCCCGGGGAATGGGCAGTTAGTGGGACAGAGCCCTGGGGAATGGGCAGTAAGTGGGACAGAGCCCTGGGAATGGGCAGTAAGTGGGACAAAGCCTGGGGAATGGGCAGGAAGTGGGACAGAGCCCAGGGGAATGGGCAGCAAGTGGGACAGAGCCCTGGGGAATGGGCAGTAATTGGGACAAAGCATGGGGAATGGGCAGTAAGTGGGACAGAGCCCTGGGGAATGGGCAGTAAGTAGGACGGAGCCCGGGGAGTGGGCAGTAAATGGGACAGAGCCATGGGGGAAAGGGCAGTAAGTGGGACAGAGCCCTGGGGAACGGGCAGTAAGTGGGACAGAGCCCTGGGGAACGGGCAGTAAGTGGGACAGAGCCCTGGGGAACGGGCAGTAAGTGGGACAGAGCCCTGGGGAACGGGCAGTAAGTGGGACAGAGCCCTGGGGAACGGGCAGTAAGGTGGGGCAGAGCCCTGGGGAACGGGCAGTAAGTGGGACAGAGCCTGGGGAACGGGCAGTAAGTGGGACAGAGCCTGGGGAATGGGCAGTAAGTGCGACAGAGCCTGGGGAATCGGCAGTAAGTGGGACAGAGCCTGGGGAATGGGCAGTAAGCGGGACAGGGCCCTGGGGAAAGGGCAGTAACTGGGACAGAGCACTGGGGAATGAGCAGTAAGTGGGACAGAGACAGGGGAATGGGCAGTAAGTGGGACAGAGCCCGGGGAATGGGCAGTAAGTGGGACAGAGCCCTGGGGAATGGGCAGTAAGTGGGACAGAGCCCTGGGAATGGGCAGTAAGTGGGACAAAGCCGGGGGAATGGGCAGTAAGTGGGACAGAGCCCTGGGGAATGGGCAGTAAGTGGGACAGAGCCTGGGGAACGGGCAGTAAGTGGGACAGAGCCCTGGGGAACGGGCAGTAAGTGGGACAGAGCCCTGGGGAACGGGCAGTAAGTGGGGCAGAGCCCTGGGGAACGGGCAGTAAGTGGGACAGAGCCTGGGGAATGGGCAGTAAGTGGGACAGAGCCTGGGGAATGGGCAGTAAGTGCGACAGAGCCTGGGGAATCGGCAGTAAGTGGGACAGAGCCTGGGGAATGGGGCAGTAAGCGGGACAGGGCCCTGGGGAAAGGGCAGTAACTGGGACAGAGCACTGGGGAATGAGCAGTAAGTGGGACAGAGACAGGGGAATGGGCAGTAAGTGGGACAGAGCCCGGGGAATGGGCAGTAAGTGGGACAGAGCCCTGGGGAATGGGCAGTAAGTGGGACAGAGCCCTGGGGAATGGGCAGTAAGTGGGACAAAGCCGGGGGAATGGGCAGTAAGTGGGACAGAGCCCTGGGGAATGGGCAGTAAGTGGGACAGAGCCTGGGGAATGGGCAGTAAGTGGGACAGAGCCTGGGGAATGGGCAGTAAGTGGGACAGAGCCTGGGGAATGGGCAGTAAGTGGGACAGAGCCTGAGGAATGGGGCAGTAAGTGGGACAGAGCCCTGGGGAATGGGCAGTAAGTGGGACAGAACCTGTGGAATGGGCAGTAAGTGGGACAAGAGCCCTGGGAATGGGCAATAAGTGGGACAGAGCCCTGGTGAATGGCCAGTAAATGAGACAGAGCCCTGGGGAATGGGCAGTAAGTGGGACAGAGCCCTGGGAATGGGCAGTAAGTGGGACAGAGTCCGGGGAATGGGCAGTAAGTAGGGACAGAGCCCTGGGGAATGGGCAGTAAGTGGGACAGAGCCCTGGGAATGGGCAGTAAGTGGGACAAAGCCTGGGGAATGGGCAGTAAGTGGGACAGAGCCCTGGGGAATGGGCAGTAAGTGGGACAGAGCCCTGGGGAATGGGCAGTAAGTGGGACAGAGCCCTGGGGAATCGGCAGTAAGTGGGACAGAGCGCTGGGGAATGGGCAGTAAGTGGGACAGAGCCCTGGGGAATGGGCAGTAAGTGGGACAGAGCCTGGGGAATGGGCAGTAAGTGGGACAGAGCCTGGGGAATGGGCAGTAAGTGGGACAGAGCCTGGGGAATGGGCAAGTGGGACAGAGCATGGGGAATGGGCAGTAAGTGGGACAGAGCCTGGGGAATGGGCAGTAAGTGGGACAGAGTCCTGGGGAATGGGCAGTAAGTGGGACAGAGCCTGGGGAATGGGCAGTAAGTGGGACAGAGCCTGGGGAATGGGCAGTAAGTGGGACAGAGCCTGGGGAATGGGCAGTAAGTGGGACAGAGCCTGGGGAATGGGCAGTAAGTGGGACAGAGCCTGGGGAATGGGCAGTAAGTGGGACAGAGCCTGAGGAATGGGCAGTAAGTGGGACAGAGCCCTGGGGAATGGGGCAGTAAGTGGGACAGAGCCTGGGGAATGGGCAGTAAGTGGGACAGAGCCTGGGGAATGGGCAGTAAGTGGGACAGAGCCCTGGGGAACGGGCAGTAAGTGGGACAGAGCCCTGGGGAACGGGCAGTAAGTGGGACAGAGCCCTGTGGAACGGGCAGTAAGTGGGACAGAGCCCTGGGGAACGGGCAGTAAGTGGGACAGAGCCCTGGGGAATGGGCAGTAAGTGGGACAGAGCCCTGGGGAATGGGCAGTAAGTGGGACAGAGCCCTGGGAATGGACAGTAAATGGGACAGAGCCTGGGGAATGGGCATTAAGTGGGACAGAGCCCTGTGGAATGGGCAGTAAGTGGGACAGAGCCTGGGGAATGGGCAGCAAGTGGGACAGAGCATGGGGAATGGACAGTAAGTGGGACAGAGCCTGGGGAATGGGCAGTAAGTGGGACAGAGCCTGAGGAATGGGCAGTAAGTGGGACAGAGCCCTGGGGAATGGGCAGTAAGTGGGACAGAGCCTGGGGAATGGGCAGTAAGTGGGACAGAGCCTGGGGAATGGGCAGTAAGTGGGACAGAGCCCTGGGGAACAGGCAGTAAGTGGGACAGAGCCCTGGGGAATGGGCAGTAAGTGGGACAGAGCCCTGTGGAACGGGCAGTAAGTGGGACAGAGCCCTGGGGAATGGGCAGTAAGTGGGACAGAGCCCTGGGGAATGGGCAGTAAGTGGGACAGAGCCCTGGGAATGGGCAGTAAATGGGACAGAGCCTGGGGAATGGGCATTAAGTGGGACAGAGCCCTGTGGAATGGGCAGTAAGTGGGACAGAGCCCTGGGAATGGGCAGTAAGTGGGACAGAGCCCTGGGAATGGGCAGTAAGTGGGACAGAGCCTGGGGAATGAGCAGTAAGTGGGACAGAGACAGGGGAATGGGCAGTAAGTGGGACAGAGTCCTGGGAATGGGCAGTAAGTGGGACAGAGCCTGGGGAATGGGCAGCAAGTGGGACAGAGCCTGGGGAATGGGCAGTAAGTGGGACAGAGTCCTGGGAATGGGCAGTAAGTGGGACAGAGCCCTGGGAATGGGCAGTATGTGGGACAGAGCCTGGGGAATGGTCAGCAAGTGGGACAGAGCCCTGGGGAGTGGGCAGTAAGTGGGACAGAGCCCTGGGGAATGGGCAGTAAGTAGGACAGAGCCCTGGGGAATGGGCAGTAAGTGGGACAGAGCCCTGGGAATGGGCACTAAGTGGGACAGAGCCCGGGGAATGGGCAGTAAGTGGGACAGAGCCCAAGGGAATGGGCAGCAAGTGGGACAGAGCCCTGGGGAATGGGCAGTAATTGGGACAAAGCATGGGGAATGGGCAGTAAGTGGGACAGAGCCCTGGGGAATGGGCAGTAAGTAGGACGGAGCCCGGGGAGTGGGCAGTAAATGGGACAGAGCCATGGGGAATGGGCAGTAAGTGGGACAGAGCCCTGGGGAATGGGCAGTAAGTGGGACAGAGCCCTGGGGAACGGGCAGTAAGTGGGACAGAGCCCTGGGGAACGGGCAGTAAGTGGGACAGAGCCCTGGGGAACGGGCAGTAAGTGGGACAGAGCCCTGGGGAATGGGCAGTAAGTGGGACAGAGCCTGGGGAATGGGCAGTAAGTGGGACAGAGTCTGGGGAATGGGCAGTAAGTGCGACAGAGCCTGGGGAATCGGCAGTAAGTGGGACAGAGCCTGGGGAATGGGCAGTAAGCGGGACAGGGCCCTGTGGAATGGGCAGTAAGTGGGACAGAGCCTGGGGAATGGGCAGTAAGTGGGACAGATCCCTGGGGAATGGGCAGTAAGTGGGACAGAGCCCTGGGGAATGGGCAGTAAGTGGGAGAGAGCCCTGGGGAATGGGCAGTAAGTGGGACAGAGCCCTGGGGAATGGGCAGTAAGTGGGACAGAGCCTGGGGAATGGGCAGTAAGTGGGACAGAGCCCTGGGGAAAGGGCAGTAACTGGGACAGAGCACTGGGGAATGAGCAGTAAGTGGGACAGAGACAGGGGAATGGGCAGTAAGTGGGACAGAGCCCGGGGAATGGGCAGTAAGTGGGACAGAGCCCTGGGGAATGGGCAGTAAGTGGGACAGAGCCCTGGGAATGGGCAGTAAGTGGGACAAAGCCTGGGGAATGGGCAGTAAGTGGGACAGAGCCCTGGGGAATGGGCAGTAAGTGGGACAGAGCCTGGGGAATGGGCAGTAAGTGGGACAGAGCCTGGGGAATGGGCAGTAAGTGGGACAGAGCCTGAGGAATGGGCAGTAAGTGGGACAGAGCCCTGGGGAATGGGCAGTAAGTGGGACAGAGCCTGTGGAATGGGCAGTAAGTGGGACAGAGCCCTGGGAATGGGCAATAAGTGGGACAGAGCCCTGGTGAATGGGCAGTAAGTAGGACAGAGCCCTGGGGAATGGGCAGTAAGTGGGACAGAGCCCTGGGAATGGGCAGTAAGTGGGACAAAGCCTGGGGAATGGGCAGTAAGTGGGACAGAGCCCTGGGGAATGGGCAGTAAGTGGGACAGAGCCCTGGGGAATGGGCAGTAAGTGGGACAGAGACCTGGGGAATGGGCAGTAAGTGGGACAGAGCCCTGGGGAATCGGCAGTAAGTGGGACAGAGCGCTGGGGAATGGGCAGTAACTGGGACAGAGCCCTGGGAATGGGCAGTAAGTGGGACAGAGCCTGGGGAATGGGCACTAAGTGGGACAGAGTCTGGGGAATGGGCAGTAAGTGGGACAGAGCCTGTGGAATGGGCAGTAAGTGGGACAGAGCCCTGTGGAATGGGCAGTAAGTGGGACAGAGCCCTGGGAATGGGCAGTAAGTGGGACAGAGCCCTGGGAATGGGCAGTA